>NW_017308979.1:47575-51600 GCF_000935625.1 Nanorana parkeri
TCTGTGAAATAATGGCTTTGTGTCCATGAAGAGAAACTACACCCAACATTTTTCCCTTTTTGTCCTCTCCTAACTAATTCTGGGTTGTCTTCAATTCTCATACTCCAGTCCAGTGTTGTCCTTCTGCGGTCTGCGGTCTGCTGCCTTTATCTGCTTCCCAGATGTCATTGGGAGCCAACTATCTCTTATGCCTCGTAAATCCCCCAAAATATGCTTGAAATAAGCTGGAGATGATGGGCACCTCTAGCAAATATGTTCTATATCTTTGATTAGGGACCCAGACCTAGGGATTTATCCATTATACTTTAGAGTTTTGGTTCTTAACTGGTGGGTCGTGACCCAAAAGTGGGTCGCTACTCCTTGTTCAGTGGGTCGCCACATGCCTTCCACTTTTCTAGGTGAGAGGCTACTCGGCCTCCCCCTAGCGCAGCACTGTCCATTCTTACACTGAGCAGCCATTCAAAATATGCTGCCCGGCGCCAAATGTCGACTTGGGGTGGGCTGGGGGTATGGCCGCGAGGGAGCGCCATCCAGGCATTGCTTATAGCTCTCTCGCACGTCTTGTAGAGGTGCCTGGACCGGAGTGACATCACATTGTGGCTCCCAGCAACTCTACAGGTGCACATGGGAGCTGTACAAGCAATGCACATATGGATAGAGCTCCATCACAGCACAGCAGCCCACACTGCCGTGCGTTCCATCGCAGCGGGACTTGGGCTGCGACTCAATGACCGAGGACAAATGTGGGTCCTGAGGTTACACAGGTTGAGAACCACTGCTTTTAGAGTGAGCTTTTGGTAACTGTGTGGTGCAGTTTCTCAATCTTTTAGTAACTATTGAGAAAAAGGCATTAGCCGCACAGGGATGCATTGTTCTCAGTAGGCTGGAAGTCACCTACACCTGCATTGTGAGCACTGCAAAGCAGAGTGCAGATCCTGCATATGTAGTGAGCAAAAGACAGGAATAAGCAGATTTAATTACCTGATCCCCGCTCTCACCGGCTCCCTCCGGGCTGCTAGGCTGGTCCTTGCAGCCTCCCACACCCCTTAGCTCTGGCAGTCTGGCTGTTCATGTCATCAAGTACAATGCAGGATTCATAGCCCTGCTTTATACATAATGGTGCCCGGGGTCGGAGCAGAAGAAGATGAGAGTTGGGCTTTAAATGTATTTAATGTGAACCTAAACTCTATTTTAGACTTTTAAAAGTGAAAGTCCTGCAAATGTACTGTACATTTTTAGCTAGAAGACCCTTGTTTGTGCTCTTTTCAGATTAAGTTTGATTTTATGTGGGCTTGATTTTCACTGACAAGTCTTGGTAATCCCTCCATCCAGTGAAACTGCTCATGGTCAGTAAATATGCTATTATTAAATATGAGGATAGCTATCAGAGGAGCTTAGACCAGGAATGTCCGACCTCAGAAATCAGATAGGGGCGCTTAGCAGGTTTTTCTAGCTAATGGACGGAACAGGTTTCTTGTGGTGGCTGCTGGGCTTTTACAAAGTTTAAAAGGAAGTGCCATTTACGTCAAGAGTAGATCTGACCAGATGGTTATAGAGGCGGCCATTACTGACCTACTACAGAAAATGCTACTTGCTCAGCAGTCATGCCCCATCTTCTGATAATAGCAATGAAGATCACCAGCGCTCGCAAATGGAATCAATCCAAAGGCTCTTCTTATTGTAGAATAACGTCACATGCGTCATACAGCCAACGTTTCGGAACCGCGCAGGGTCCCTTCATCAGGGCAGGCATAGTGACCCATCCTCTGACTTCAGCACTTTGAGTGTCTAGCCATTCATCATCATCATCTGGACAGCTCAGCTTCTACTTATTCAGACAAATGTACGCAGAGGAAGGTCATGTTCCTCTCAGTATGGTTTTTATTAATATATTTTATTAATTTTCAACAGTAACCACAAATAAAATAAAACTAAACAATGTAGAGTAACATGCCAACACATGAGGAAAAGCTGGTGATACAAAGAGCCGTATAATAAGAAATCAGAGAAAGATCACCTCTGTATTGCAATCTCTGACAATTGTTGGGCAATGACTCAGAGCAAGTAACCTTTGTGGCCACATAATTGAACAAATAGCCCTATGGTTTAACAGATTAACATTGCATTGGGCCACCATAAAGTGTCATAGCGATGCAACATACAGCTGATAACATTTGTTTCGTAACATACATCATGTGTCGGCTAATCGGTAACATTTTTGCTCTACTGCTCCAGAGCAGCCCATTCCTCTCCGTAAGTTTAGCCTTGAGAAAAATCCTCCGGCAACTTATGTACCTAGGCCCCATCAAGCTGTTTCTCCAGATACCATGTCGTAAGCTCAAAAGGCCTTGCCAAAGCCTGTTAACTCAACACCCGAAAAATGATAAAAGGTTTCCATTTTACAAAAAAAGCACAGTGGTACCTCGGTTCACGAACTTAATTCACTCCACGATTCTGGTCACGAACAGAAGCAAACTGTGATCAGACCGCGATCTCGACTAGAGGAAGCCACGACCACATGTCAGATGGCTGCGGTCGTGTTCGTCACCCGTTGCGGAGTTAGCGAACAGAAGCAAAATCTTGCCGAACTTCCTGTTCACGAACAGAAGCGTTCGTGAACCGAGGTACCACTGTATATGGTTTAGGTTCTAGAATAGCTTCAAGCCTTTCCTTCCACATTAGTGATAGTAAAGCCGCCATAAGCCGTGCACCTGAGAGCGGATCCCAATCACTAAAGAGACAAAGCCAGGGTTCAGGATCGAAAAGGAATCTCCTGAATTGAGGATAGGTAAGAAAAAACAGATTCCCAAAAAAGTCACTATATGTGGACAGTCCCGTAAAGAATGGCGAAGGGAAACTCCTTCTAAGGAGCATTTTGGGCAAGCAGTAAGATAAGGACTCGGAGCTTTATGAACGATCTTAAAATGAGTCTCTCTCTATTGTTCATTTGGTGTAGATTTCCTGACATTCGTGCACCCTTCCAGAATGAAAGTTTCGAAATCCTCCATTGGGAAGTCTTTTTTTTCCCTCCCAGTATGGTTTTCCTTTTAAATACAACTAGTATAACTACCTGAAATTTGCCTTCTGGATCTTCCCAGAATCCTCTGCACACTAACCTTTAATCTAGCCGTACACTCTTAGATTTCTATTAGTCGACTCCCCCATCAATGCTAAACGGTGTGTATGAAGCAAATATCTCTCCCGATTATTGTGTTCAGCAGCCGGCAGGACTCGAATCTGCCAAATATTTGAACAATGACTGCATCTGACAGGCCAACAATATACCACCTGGCTACTTTGGCAAAAGTCGATTTGAAAAATCCGGTCAAGTAATATTGCCAGGGCCACCTATAGCTCAAATTTGCCAATTCAGTATTAAAGGAGAACTATGAGGGGGGGGGGAGTGATTTTCACTCACCTCATAGTTCTAGCTGACCTGTGACAATGAGACAGGTCGGCTCAGTAGATTGGGAGGTGAGCGAACACATACCGTCGCTCGCTCACTTCTTGATCCTGTCACGGCCGCTCTGCCGTTACAGGGGAGGGGCTGGATTCCCCCCTCCACCAGCGCTGACTGGCGGAAAAGGGTGACGGGAGGACGCTAGTTTGTGTCTTCCCGTTACCCTAAGGAGAACTATGGGGAAAAGACCTGACCTCCTAGTTCTCCTTTTAATTTGCTTAAATTCGAGCAGTGTATGGCCAGCTTCAGACTGAGAAAGAGAAGATCAGCAATTAGGACTTCATTGCACGGTATCATCAATCTAACACTGTAAGCATACTTACAGGAGGGAAGAGAAGAGCAATTGGTTAATCCGTGCACTGCAGTTTCTTTATTGCCTAGTGGTGACCAGTGTAGGTGACCTTTGTGACATTGATGATACAAGTTTTTGTGCACTGTAGCCGCCTGTTTAATTTTGAATGGGTTTATCTTGCGGTGGGTTGTGTTTAACCACCTGCTGTCCGGCCGTTGTAATTAAACGGCCGGACAGCAGCTTCTTGAGAGCGGGTGGGCGTTTTTAAATGTC
>NW_017308979.1:51758-55958 GCF_000935625.1 Nanorana parkeri
CGCCGCTAGCCGGCAGGCACGGGTGGGAATTTAGCCTGCACTGTAAACAGTAGAGACGCCCGATCGCTTGTAATAAGCGTGCGCGTGTGCGCCCCCTCCGCCGCAGCCGCTGCTGGCGATCCCGGGCTCCGCTGTGCCCGGTGCGAGCCCGGGACCAACACAGCAGCTCTGCGGCCGGAGATCAAACGGAGCACACAATCTCAGTTTGATCTCCTCTTCTGATTGCAGGCAGTGATGTGTATTACATCACTGCCTGCATTCAGTGTCACTCTCCGGTACAGAAACCGGAGAGAAGCTGGTGAAGCAGGTCTCTGCTTCATCAGCTTCTCTGGGGGTCCCTAGGTGACATTAGGGGTCTTAAAGACCCCTAATGTCTCCATAAAGAGGACCTGTCACTGAAAATTGGCTATCACAAAGGGGGCTTGTTAGTCCCCTATGTGATAGCAATAAAGTTAAGTGGAAAAAAAATGTTTAAAAGAATGTTACAAAACAAATATAAAAAAAATTAGTCACATATAAAGGTAATAAAAAATATGTAAAAAATGTTTAAGTCCCCCGCCCCGACATAAACATGCAAACATGCGTCGAGTGCGCCTAAGTGCGTAAACGACGATTGCATCCATTACGCCGCACATGTTGCGTATCGCCGCGAACGTCGCAGTGAGAGCGATAATTCTCTTTTAAAGCGTTGGGTATGGTAGTTTTTGCGAGTTCGCGGACGCACGCAATTTTAAAGCTTAACATGTTTGGTGTCTATTTACCCGACGTGACCCCAACTTTTATATTTTGCCAAAAATTTGGGTAATAACTGTTTTATAACATAATGTCGGGAAAACAGTTTTGTTTTTTTTTTCTCCAAATTTTCGGTACTTTTTTCATTATATAGTAAAAAATAAAAAAAACCCCAGTGGTGATTAAATACCACCAAAAGAAAGCTCTGTCTGTCTCCAAATTTTTTTATAAAATTCATTTCAGTACAGCGTTGCATGACGGAGTAAATGTCAGTCAAAGTACCGCAGCGCTGAATACTGGAAAATGGCCTAGACAGCAAGGGGGTGTAACACCCCGGTCAGTAAGCGGTTAAAAGAAATAAAGCAGCACATGAAGTCTTTACATCTGAGTGATGTATCACATTGTATATGCCCTTTGGGGTGCAATTAAGAATTAACAACAATGCGCCTCAACCCATTTATAGGGCGTAGTGCTGTAATGGATGTTAGGCTGTGAAGAACACCTAATGGCACAATAGGTTCTCTTGTCTGGCCCTGCAGTGTGATGGGGACTAGCTGCTGAACAAAAATGCAAATATTTTGGCAGCAAAAAATGCTTCCTATGCTTCCTATGTTTCATCTGTGTATTTAAGTCGTCATTCACACCAGACACAGTGGGTTCCGGCCCCATTGTCACCAGTAAGCACTGCATTGCGGCCGGTTCACTATGTTGTGGGGCAGGAGGGGGCGTGGCGGTCCATTGAAGTGAATGGTATGGTAGCTATGCCCTGCGGCCACAATTCGATCGGCCGCATGGGATCGCAAGGCACATTATGCCTGCGGTTTGGTCCAAACAAAATAATGCTTGCTTCAATGGACCGCCACGCCCCCTCCTGCCCCACAACATAGTGAACCGGCCGCAATGCGATGCAATCTGGCCGGAACACACTGTCGGGTGTAAACGAGGCCATAATCTTCTAGGGACAATTTTTTATTTATTATTATACAGGATTTTTGAAGCGCCAACAGTGTGCGCAGAACTTTACAAAATGGAGGGAGACAATATAGCAAACAGTTTAATGTCAGTATAGGAGGGCCCTGCTGGTGAGAGCTGAGAATCTAGTACGGGGGGTGCAGGTGATGCAAAAGGTAATAACTGCGTGGGATGATTTAATGGAGCTGGAAATGTAGTAAGGAGACAAATGACGATACGCAACGTTGTATATCAGAGAAATCGGGTCAGTGGTAAAAGTATCTTTGTACACAGCCATTCAGCGTGGTGTGTGTGTGTGTGTGTGTGTGTGTGTGTGTGTGTGTGTACCAATATCAGAATATTTAAATAACCGTTTTCCATGGCCCCCAGCTAATTATAACCTGCAGAGTGCACATGCCATAGTCTCATCTAAAAATTTATGGCGCCTTCTAATGGTGTCAGTGTATTTATAGGTTTGTTTTTTTTCCCTGCTTTTAAAAAGCGCAGCTGAAGAGCAACTTAGTATGGAAGTCCGAGGAAAAAATCTTTTCAAATCAGATGAAATTTGTCTTTTTACGGAGTAGTTACACAGCAGCTGAAAGAGGACATAGGACTACCTGCTCTAGTCTCCCAAAGGGGTTGAGGAAATGGAGCTTGGGGTGGTTTTACAGGGGCAAAGTTCTGTTTTCAAGTCTGTCTGAACTTAAAAAGTGAATATTTACTGTGTTATAAGAAACATCTAGAAATGTTATTTGTGCCCAGGCAGTACCCTGAAATAATTCATGTTTGTCTTGAAGTCCTACTGAAAAATAGTAACGCACTTCCTGTGTCTAGGCACTGGTGTTCCTTTAGCTGTATATCTTCAAATTGAGATCTAAGGCACTGCTGCCTCTGACTTTTTTCCTTTCACCAGATTTGGTGATGTCAGTACTGTGCGGGTCACTGTTCTCCTTGCTGGAGAGGAAGCTGTACCGGAGGTCCTGAAGTGCAAGGATCTCTCTGCTTATGCTTCATTCAATCTGTGGCTCTGTGCTTCCTCCATGCTTAGTAAATATTCCTCCACCAGTCCTCAGGAGATGGGCAGCTCTGACAAGAAGAAACAGGGCCCTGCCCCTACCAATGGCCACCTCCACACAGGGATACAGTGCAGAGCAAGTCATGGTATGTCAGTAATGAGGAAGAGATCGGCTGTAGCAAGGCCGGCAATACCGGTGACTAGTCCTCTGCCGTCTGGCTGCCTTTTTGACCACCACTTCAAGAATTCAGTATCTCTTTAAAGTGTATTTGTAGTGCATTGTATTGTGCAAACAGCAATTTATGTGACTGAGAAACATGTAACAAATCTAAAATAGGTGTTGGGGCCCATTTACAACATCATCCGGATCATCTCCAGACCCAAAAATGCATCCTAATGTATCCCTATGCTATTTCTGACCTCTGTTCACTCCAGCGCAGTCCGTACCAGAACAGACCAGAAAAATACTGCTTGTCCTATTTTGTCTGGTCTGCAATACACTGGAAAGCATCAGAAATGCATACAAACGCACTGGAGCGCACCTGAAAGACCATTTTAAGCAAAACAAGATCTGGTCTGGGATCTGGAAAATGGTGTGAACCTGGTCTTATCACAATTTGACAGCAAAAGTGGAAATCCACAAGATGCATTTTATCTCCCCTCTGTATCTGTAAAACCAGCTTCACTTGTTTTCATCCTTCTGACTTCAGGGCCTGACAACAGCCTTTGCTGAGTTCAATGAGAATATCTTTGACACCGAGATACCGCGGATAGATTCAAGAAATGTCATGCAAGGTCTGTGCAGTCTAATGTCCGTGCACGCCCAAACGTAAATTTACAGGGCTTGAAAAATAACACGCCGGACAAGTGACAGCCCCCGCCGGTTTAAATAGTAACCAGGGCGTGCTGTGCAAGGGTTAATACATTTTTTTAGTGCGGAGTACTATGGAGGCAGGAGGGTACACAGGCATCACACACTGCCGCAGGCGGCGTGAGAGAGCTGCGGGTGCATTTGCGGCCGGTCACACTTTACTTCGGCCGTGCCGACCTCCCCCTACAGCTATCCTAGAAGCTACTGGCTGCTGCTAATACAAAATGAATGTAAAGCTCCCGGCCGGCCGTTTAATTACAACGGCCGGTCGGGAAGCTACTCGTCCAGCACTGGCGTCCACTCGTCACAGACGAGCGGACGAGTGCATTTTTCAAGCCCTGTATGTATGTATGTATGTATGTATAGGGCTTGAAAAATTTGATGGTGTCTCACCAGTCAGTCAAACTCTCACTCCGACATTTGCGGCGATATGTAACATGTGCGGCACAATCATCGTTTTCGCACGTAGGCGCACCTGACGCATATCTGCGTGAGTATGTGGGGGGCGGGGACTTAAATTGTAATTTTTTTTATGATTCTATAATTTTTGTATTACATTTTTTTTTTTTTTTTACACACAACTTTATTGCTATTACATGGGGGGCTAAGAAGCCCCCTATGTGATAGCCAA
>NW_017308979.1:55992-67204 GCF_000935625.1 Nanorana parkeri
AACTGCTGACAAAACAAAAAATCCCATGTTTAAAAGTTTCCCTTTTAAATAAAGGAATTTGTTGCGAGACATCTCTCTCATTATAAGCCGCAGAAACCACAAGCCATAGTCTTGCCTCTAAATTTAAATGCACGTTCTCACCATTTGTCTGTCTGTATGTATTTATGATTTTGCTGTCTGTAGACGGTCATGCGGGTATAATTATAGCATATGACCAAGAAAGAGGAACTTTGTGCAGACGTTGAAAAACACGTCTCCATCCATTTTTATTTCACTTGGTTTGTACGTGAGAGGGTGCAGAGTTGTTCTTTGTCACACTGCAAGTGACCCCAACCTGATGAGAGAACTACTTGTAGGTTGACTTCCTTTCCTTCACTATGGAGTTGAGGAGTGGATTGAAATACTGCACATGCATTACTGTCACCACATGGCAGTGGCAGCTCCCAAGGTTTATGGAGCTTGTTCAGGGATGGACAGGTATCTCCACACCTGTCATTTTTTCTATAGGGTGATATCTGCCTCATAATTCGTATTTTAGCATTCATGTTGCACACATGGATTCTTTGTTCTACTCCGGTGCGTTTGTTGTGCCATTCAAATGGATGGCAATGCAAGACACCACCTGCGCCGTTATCATGTGGTAGGTCCGTTGCGTGTAGGGCTGCAACAACCAATCTATTAAATCGATAATAATCGATAATAAGAATCGTTGGCAACGATGTTTATCGATTAGTTGATTTACGATTAGTTGCTGCCGCTCTGTTACTCCATTCTCCTCCCCGCTGGTGCTGGATGCAGCGGTCTGTGTCCCTTTCAATCCCTGCTGCTCTCCCCGCTCAATCCCCGCTGCTATCCCCGCCTGTATCAGTAGAGGCAGCGGTGACACAGACCACTGCAGCCGCCACCAGCAGGGGAGAAGAGACTGCGGACTCTTCCCCCGCTGCCCCCCTCGTACCTTTGCTGCTGCCAGCTTGCTTCTGGCCCGGCCCCCCTTCATTTCAATGGATCCCGATGCACCTCCCGTCTGCAGTGTGATTGACCGCACTGGAACGTGTGATACTGTAATGCCCTGCGTTCCAGTGCAGTGCGATTTCCAAAAATGTGCATACCATTTTATTCAGAAGTAAACTTTGTCTGTAATGCTGCTTTTCTGTATTTTATTTTAAATAAATGACGGTATTCATATTTTATTTTATCTGAATAATTGAAGTTAATAATCGGCTAGCTAATCAATTAGGAAAGTAATCATTAGCTGCAGCCCTAGTTGCGTAAGATGAATGCACATATAACCTTATTGGAGGATTTTTGTTGAAATGAATTTCTGGTGACAGGGTGTTGTGTACATGTTGATGGGCAGGTATGTGGTACAACCTGCTGCACTGGATGTGGGGGTTAAACTGTGCATTCCACATACTGTGGAGGGGGGGTCATGATGTCCTCTGTCTTCACTTCTAAGGTAAAAGCATTCTGTTGTCCGCAGCCACAGTGGGAATGGAACTGATTTAGTGGCAGTCACTTTTACCGTGAGACGCCATTTTCATTCTCAGGCCCGCTCTGGGGAAATAAAATCACAATTAAAGTAGACATTTTGCAGTTGCTCAGCAGTTTATTGCTTCAGTTTCTAGTTTCCCGTTCCATAAGGGGCTGACTTAAAAAAATGGTCTTCTTCCCTTAGCACCCAGTCAGTCAGGTTGTCTTATTTTATTTTTTGCATTTAAATTGGAGCTTGCATGGAAAAAATAACATTGTAACCGTACAACCTGCTTTTGTACACTCGGGGAAAGTGAAATGTTTAAAGTGCCACTCTAGTTATATCAAGAATACTAAATACCCTCTTTTGGGACCCGAGTCCATTTTAGCTGCATTTTTTGCTGATTCTGATCTTTCCGTGTATTGAAGAAATTGCTGATTCCACCATGTCCTTTTTCCTGGATTATTTCCGAATGGGTCAGCCTTCATTATAACAGTCTCTGCATGAGAGTACAGACTCTTCCCCCCGCTGCCCCCCTCGTACCTCCACTGCTGCCAGGTTGCTTCTGTGCCGCCCCTTTCCTCTGCTGCTGCCTTCTGTGTCCTCTGGCCCGGGGTCCCCCGTTCCTCCTCTGGCCCGGCCCCGCCCACCATTCTTCCTCTGGCCCGGCCCCGCCCACCATTCTTCCTATCAATACAAATTAGTAAGCTAAACATTGTAGTCCATCCCGGGAGCGAGCTTGGATCGATGACTATTCTACAACACACACAGGGACCATGGGGAACAGACGTAGCCCCCCCTCCAGAAGAAGGCCAGTGTCAGCACCAACTTAGAGATGATTGGAGGAGCTACAGCCGAGTGATACACAAATAAGATACATTGTTGTTCAGAGTGAAGGGACTTGAATGGATTTTTAGGATGTAACCGGAGTTTAGTGTCACTTTAACTATTTGAAAGACTCAATTGAAAATTTCCCAAAATTATTTTTTTCCCCCCAAACAAATTTCTACAGTTATATGGCCTTCTTACCCCGTGGGTGGTAGGATTGCTTTGGTTCTGGAGATTACTTGACGTCGTATTCCGGTAGCTGAAATTGCCGCGTGTATGGCCAGCTTTCCTGTATAATGTACGAGGGAAAATCTCTTTCTCTCTTGAAGTACTTTCGTTGCTTCTGCTAAGCGCCGACAATTGCAGCAGAAATTGGAAGCCTTGCGGGACACGCTAAGCACCACTCATTTTTCCGACAAAGGCACAAAATAAAAGGTTGGGGAAGTAACCGAAGTATAAAATTAATTCTTTATTGCCAAAAGCTCTTTGATTATGCGAGTCGCCCCGCTCTGCTGTTCGGGTCTGTAGGAAGCCAGGTGAGGCGGCACCGAGCAATCCGTCTCCTTTCATCCCTCGATTGGCTTCCAAGTATAGAGTTCTGGTGGAAGGGGAGTTCCTGGCCTTTGCTCCCGGAGTTCTCGCAAAGTGGTCCAGGCTTTGAAAGTGCAATAAAAGGCTTTACTGTGTTATCTGGACTGTGCGTCATAAACGCTTTCTGTTCTTTTCTTATTTTCTGGGTGTGATTTGTATTCGAAGGTGCGAGAAATAAATGATGCCGTATTATTCCAAATGCAAACATTTCTGAGAAGCTGTGACACTGAAAGAGGTTTTCTGGTAAAACTCAATGTTCACAGATGAATATGAGATGCAAATAACTTGTTATATTTGTGAACATTTTGTGTTCCTTAATGGAAGAAAACTAAACCCGATGATTGCCTACGTGTGGTGCAGTTTTCCTGTGTAGTCAAGTCAAACTAGAAGTAATATTCAATACTTCCTCCTCTATTAATAAATGCCTGGACTTCAGAGAGCCGGGTATTCATAGCCCTCACTGCAAGTGAGAGAAAAAATCTACAGGAGGTGAATGTATTAAAGCTGAACCTCCGTCCTTCCCTTCATTCTTCTATCTGACCTCTGTCCTAAGTCTTGCACAGCTGTACCGGCTTCTCTTCTGGACTGGATTGTCTTCCTCTGATATCACTGCACACTGTAGGCTTCTCACAATGTACATTAGAAGCTGCAGCAAGTCACACAGAGCCCGCCTCATTTCCTGTCTGGAGGATGTCCATCTACTGCTTCCCTCCTCAGCCTGACTGTACCTGCTCTTTCATTCATTAGCTTTGTCATGGAGGCTCAGCATCACATGTAGGAGATACCTAGGGCGCTCTGCGTGCTAATACATCACGCCTAGAAATGCCCGCTCCTCCAGACTGACAACCCCCACTTCAAAGCATGTTGCCCCATAACATAAAACCTCTTCCCTTTTTTATTTTTTTGGAATGGCTCATGGGAACATTTTCTAATGCAACTTCTGGTAGCTTTCCAAAGCTTGACCTTTCCCAGATAGCAGAAGTGTAGCAAACATTTGGCTGAGGCAAAGCTTTAAAAAACCCAAAATAAAACCTTCCAGATTAAGGTCTCATTTACACAAATGTACAAAGTCTTACAGGGCGCCTCTCCATGCATAAACCTGTGCCCAGGAGGGACAGCTGCTGTGTGCACCCTGTAAATGCCGATCTGTACTAGTACATACTTACAGGCACCCATAAATGCCCCCGGGTGCAGAATGATCGGCGTTTACCTGTCAGGTTGTAAAGGCGGCTGCATGCTATAGCTGTCAGTCCAGAGGGCAGGTTTCTGCTTTGACATGCATCCAGTAGGGCTCTGCACATCCATGTGAATGAGGCCTGTTATTTTATAATGCTCATCTACTTCCATGGAGTCTGCCTTTATTGTCCGAGTATAGATCTACACTATATTGCCAAAAGTATTGGGACGCCTTTACAAGCACATGAACTTTAATGGCATCCCAGTCTTAGTCCGTAGGGTTCAGTATGGGGTTGGCTCCGCCCTTTGCCGCTATAACAGCTCCGCCTCTTCTGGGAAGGCGTCCACAAGGTTTAGGAGTGTGTCTATGGGAATGTTGGACCATTTGTGAGGTCTGGTACTGATGTTGGAGGAGAAGGCCGGGTTCGCAGTCTCCGCTCTAATTCATCCCAAAGGTGTTCTATGGGGTTGAGGTCAGGACTCTGTGCGGCCAGTCAAGTTCCTCCCCCCCAAACTCCCCCATCCGTGTCTTTATGGACCTTGCTTTGTGGACTGGTGCGCAGTCATGTTGGAACAGGAAGGGGGCATCATTTTTTATGCCTATCTCTGGACTCATTCTGCCTTATCAATATGTTTTTGGAAGTAAGGTCACTGGAACTGGACACAGGATTCTAAATGAGGTCTAACTGTAAAGATCTATATAGAGGGATCAGGACCTCCTTCCTCCTGCTGGGATCCCTCTAGTGATAATAAAGATCTATATAGAGGAATCGGGACCTCCTTCCTCCTGCTGGGGATCCCTCTAGTGATAATAAAGATCTATATAGAGGGATCAGGACCGCCTTCCTCCTGCTGGGGATCCCTCTAGTGATCCCTTCCTCCTTTAAGCAGATCTCAGCTGGTGAAATATTTGCAATGTAATACAACAATGCCACGTAAATGTATTTTCCAAATTTGGGCTGACTGTAGTTTATACCTCCATTCCAATGTATACAATGACACGTTTGGGGTCTGTGGTGAAAAAAAAGTTATACAGATTTTTTTTTTCCCGATTTTTTGTTTGGCTTGTGCAACGTTTTGCTTCTCGTAAAACAAATGTCATCCATATTTACACTTCAGGTTTATCCTCCTGAGGAAAAGGTTTATGATTCAAGTCTCCCTTCCCCTGCTGGAGATTGCATTAACCTCCCCCGGAATTCAGAGATAACCTTGTGTTTGCTTCTACAAAGGTTTGTAAGTTACTGCCAAGATTCGGTGTTTAATCAAATAACGTCTGTTCAGCATATCAGCGAGATTCTTGTGTAAGAAAATGCAGATTGTGCAATGTTTGATTTTTTTGATAATGGAGTGAAATTCCTTATTTACACACCCCAGTAGAGTTTTTTTTGCAAGTTCGATCTCCACCTTTTGTTGGTCCTGTGTTAAATAAAAAAACAATCAGGCATTTTTTTTTTAATGGTATAAAAATCTATTGCCAAAGGTTTTGTAGGCTCTTGGAGTGAGAAAGATCTGCATTTTGCTGCAGTTTTCTTTCTGCTTAAATGCCATCTCCATTCAAATCCCCCCCCCCATCCCTACTGACCCCTTCCCACCCATTTTACCCCCCAAAAAATCCTAACTGCATTCCTCATGCACCTGTATCTGCCATCTGCGTCATCTGGCTTTACTTCTGGGACTGGAAACTAGGGCTGCAGCTAACGATTATTTTCATAATCGATTACTGTTGCAGCTGTACTGGAAACCAGTCCTGCAGTCTGTGCCTGATCCTCATCACACCGTGCAGACTTCTGAAGCCTGAATAGGATGTGCCCCTGGACAGTCAATAGGAAGTGTCCAAAGGCCAAACAGTTCCTGACCGGCACGACCTGGCCTTCTACCAATACCCTCTGCACTAACCTGGATTACGGCCCTCTTGACTTTTGGTCAGCAGCGCGATTGTCCCATTTCCTGCACGCGAACCCCGTCACGCGACATCTCTGCAGACCCCTTACACCATTTGAGCAACTCTGCTCACAAGAGGAGCCTTCCCGACACCCACTTTCCTTCTGCTATAGACTGTTGATCCAACCACCGGACCCAGATCACCTGTGGTTTATATCACAATGGGAGGGGGAACTACAGACTAGCTTTACTCGGAAGCTATGGAGAAGCTACTTACACTCTCGTACCGTTCCTTGATCAGTAATAGATACCAAGAGTCTGGTTATAAGATTGTGACTAGATGGTACCGTACTC
This sequence comes from Nanorana parkeri, assembly GCF_000935625.1. NCBI lineage: Eukaryota > Metazoa > Chordata > Amphibia > Anura > Dicroglossidae > Nanorana > Nanorana parkeri. Next base: position 62,294 of record NW_017308979.1, read on the forward strand.
CACAATCCCTTCATGCACTATTCCCTGAGTCACCCGACCTTTGTTGGCGTTGCTAACAACCCGGGGCGGGAATGTTACACGTTTTCTGGTCTTGCCCGGCCCTCCGGCGGTTTTGGGAACAAGTGCGCGCTCTCGCTCAGACCCGGCCTTCTTTCTCCTCCACCACAACACCATCCCACTGCGCTCTTATACCCATTCTCTGATTAGACACGTGGTAAATGCCGCCCGGGCATGTATCCCAGCCCTCTGGAAGAAGCCAGAAGCTCCCCACATAGGCCAAGTCCTAGATCTATACATCATGGAAGACCTCACGACCTCCATTAAACATACCTCCGCCTCAGTCGCCCGAATCTGGTTCCCCTGGATGGAATACGCTCGGTCCCCTGATTATCTTGCCCTTAGGAGAACGTTGACCCGCTCCAGATGGGGAAACCTCATCTAATTTCCTTGCTGCCTTCTCTGCTTTCCCATTTTTTTCAGCTATATGCCCTACTACCAACCCTTTCCCTTTTGTGATCTAGTAACTATCGGCCCATCTATACTGCATTCTTCACTTTTCCCTTCCGTCACTTAACCCCTTACCCACACAACCCATTCACATTCACTTGCTTAACATTGTGGTATTTTGCACATTAAAGTTTTAAAAACGACATCCCCTTTGCATGCAACCGGCAGGATGCCGTCTCACCCAGGGATAGAAGTCTTCTCCCTTCACGTACCTCTCTCGGACTTACAGATGCGCTCATATGCATCTGGATATTTATAAGTACCCCTGTCGAGATATTTATCGATCACCGACTAGCCGAGCATGGGGTACTCCCTCTTTCTACTCAATTCCGCGACTTAAAGGTTTTATTTTATTTTGCTTATTATTTATGTATGTGTAATATATATATATATATATATATATTGTAATGCAGGTATTTTCTTGATGTCCTCCCGAGAGAGCAATTGTTTGCTACTTTTGCACTTGATTTTTTCACTATCAAAACTTTTAAATAAAGAATTTATAAAAAAAATAGGAAGTGTCCACATAAACTAGACGAGGAACATGGCACACTATCGAGGACCCTCCAAATCTTTTGAAGGAAAAGAACAAGGGGCCTTCGCGTGTTTTTACTTTGCATAGGTTTTTGTAATGCACTTGCAATGTGCATTTACAATTTCTACAACAGTTGGGTGTCATTCCCCTAGCACAGCCTCCTTCCTCCTTCCACGCCATAGCCCTCTTATCTTATGAGTGTGTCTACCCTCTGTGCTGACCCAGCTCCTTTGTCCTTCACTTCCCTATGTAACCTTTTAAGCCCGGAACCAGCATAGTGCCTCTGTCACGGGATGAGAGGGAGGTCGGTACAAGACCTCCCTCCGGTCCCCTCTCTGCTGTAAGAATGTGGAAGTGATGTATTTTACATTACTTCCGCCTTCTTGTGTCACTCCAGCTTCAGACGCTGGAGAAAAGCTGATGAAGCAGATCTCTGGCTCTTCAGGGGGGTCCTAGGTGACATTAGGGGTCTTGGAGATCCCTGATGTCTCCATAAAGAGGACCTGTCACATCTTTTGCTATCACATAGAGGAGTTTCTTAGCCCCCTATGTAATAGCAATAAAGTTAAGTGGGGAAAAAAAAATAGGAAACAAAATGAAAGATGACATTTTTTTAAGTTACACATAAAGAATTTAAAAAAAAACAATTTTTTTTAAAAGTCCCCAACCATACATATACGCATGCAAACATGCATCGGGTGCGCATACCTGCGATAACGACTATTGCGCCCATTACGCCGCACATGTTACATATCGCCGCGAACGTCGCAGTGTGAGCAATAATTCTCGAGCCATCAATCACTGATAACACGAAACTGATGAGCTATAAACGTTTTTAAAGCGTCGCCTATGGTCAATTTTGGGTATGGTGTTTTTTTTTGCGAGTGTGCGCAATTTTTAAGCTTGACATGTTTGGTGTCTATTTACCCAATGTGACCCGATCTTTTGTGTTTTACCCAAAAATTGGGTGATAATAAATGTTTCCTAACACAATGTAAAAAAAAACCTTTTTTAAAAAAAATTTCTGTAATTTTCCCGAAATATAGTAAAAAAAAATAAAAACCTCAGTGGTGATTAAACACCACCAAAAGAAAGCCCTATCTGTCACCAAAAAAATGGTATAAAATTCATGTCAGTACAGCGTTGCATGACGGAATAAACGTCAGTCAAAGTATCGCAGCGCTGAATACTGAAAAATGGCCTGGCCAGGAAGGGGGTGTAACACCTGGTCTTGAAGTGGTTAAAGAAGTTGTTAAAAATATTTATATATACCCTCTAAGTAAGGGCTTATTCACACCAGAGCAGCAGCTGCTGGAACGCACAGCAATTGCTCACTAACGTTCCCCCTTTGTTCTGGGACGGGAGGGGGCACCACAGCCACGCCCCCCCCCTTTTTTTTTCAAACTATGATCCGGCCCCCCGCAATGTCTGAGCGACAGTGAACAGTCCCCATGTTTAAAAAGTTTGAGGACCCCTGCTGTAAACGGGGACATCACTCCCCCAGTCATGTGACACGTCACATGCTCCTCTATATATCTCTAAATACCGAGTAGTGCCACCAGTTGTGGAGAAGCAGGTAGTAGTAACGGAGCACAGGAAATCTAAGTGTGTTGGGGGAGTGGAGGGCGTTCTAGAGACAATGCATGCTTATGTCTCTTTAAATGTGTCCCCTCCATGCTCTTCGTCTCTTGACAGCCCTCAAACTTTGTGGTCCTGCCGCGAAACCTATCCGAATATTCTACTGCCTCGGGCACGATAAACACATATTTTTACATCCACATAAATGTTAATGATGCTGAAGACATAATATTTGACAAAATAATTCTGCTCATGACACACAAAGTGAAGCTGCTTTATGGCTCATCTGCTGTAAAGAGACATAATTAAAGTGTAGCAGTAATGAGTGACATATCAGGCCGGGCTCATTATCCCGCTGCTCCAGACTGCATCCTGGGAATGTTCCCTCCACACTCGCTTTCACATCAAAACAAAATTATTTATGCTGAAGACACATGAAGCATCTATCCGAGGCCCCCGAATGCAGCTTAAATTTATGACATTTAAAAAAAAAAAAATGAATATGGATTTGCCACAAGATTGTGGTATTTGGAAATACATCAAAGGATACGATTGATGTGCCTGTATACCCTGCACCTGCTTCCTCCTGTACAATATACGTTCTTCATTTTATCAGAAGATATACATTAAGGGCACAAGTCTTTGGGAGTGTGGAATCGTTTTTATTTCCTTTGATACTGTACTTACCAACATTATGGTCCGAGGACTCGCAGCACTGTTTACTCTGCGAACGGTCCACAGTTCTCCAGTGATCTTTCCAGGTGTCCACACCCACTTTTGGGGCTGGTTCCTCCCAGACCTATGTCTCTAAATATGTGGGGATTGCCCATCCTGCTTACTTTATGGGATGATTCCACCCAAAATCCCCATCTCTAAATATGCAGTGACTGTCCATCATGCCTACTTTATGGTATGGTCCTGCTCAAAGCCCACCTATAAATATAAGGGTCCACCCATCATGCCTACTTTATGGTATTGTCCAGCTCAAAGCCCACCTCTAAATATGAGGGTCCACCCATCATGCCCACTTTATGGTATGGTACTGCTCAAAGCACACCTCTAAATATGAGGGTCCTCCCATCATGCCTACTTTATGGTATAGTCCTGCTCAAAGCCCACCTTTAAATATGAGGGTCCACCCATCATGTCCACTTTATGATATGGTCCTGCTCAAAGCCCACCTCTAAATATGAGGGTCCACCCATCATGCCCACTTTATGGTATGGTACTGCTCAAAGCACACCTCTAAATATGAGGGTCCTCCCATCATGCCTACTTTATGGTATAGTCCTGCTCAAAGCCCACCTTTAAATATGAGGGTCCACCCATCATGTCCACTTTATGATATGGTCCTGCTCAAAGCCCACCTCTAAATATGAGGGTCCACCCATCATGCCCACTTTATAGGATGGTTCCTGCTCAGAGCCTACCCCTAAATATACAAGGGCCTCCCACTTGTGGCCCAGATCCCTGCAATTAATGCCTTTTTGACTTCCTGCATATGAGCAGTAACATAAGGTTGATGCTGTGATCCCTGGACATGGCCCAAGACATCACGTTGGTGGGACAGAGAACCATTTGGCATCTGTGATACCTGTTTTTAGTTTTTGGCACATGTGGCTTAAAGTTTATGTAAACCACAACTTTAAAATTCTCTCGCTTCCTTTTGGTCAAATATACCATCAAAATTTTTTAGATTATCCACAACCAACGCAGCTCAGATTCTTAAACCGGCTTACACTGTGATTGCATCCCTGGTGCCGGCAAACAAGCGCACCATCGCCTATAATCGCTAAATCCAGAAAGAGACAGACACCGTAGCCACGCCCAATGCGATCGGCCCCCCGGGCACGCAAGGCACATTATGCCTGCGGTCCGGTCCGAGCAAAATAGTGCTTGCTGCATTTTGTTCGGACCGCAGGCATAATGTGCCAAATTAAAAAAAAAAATACAGATACCTGGTCCCCCGGCGATTCAGATAAGGTGCTGCAAGGTGGGTGGTGGTTTGAATTTGGGAAGCCACCTAAAAATGGTGGAGTTTGCCTTTGAGGGCAGCATCTTGTCTCTTTAATAAAGCTATTCCATTGTTGTTTTGTGTGTCGTGTTCATTCATCCCCCAAAGCGACCTGCTTCTTATGCAAGGAGTTATAAAAGGCAAGCTGTGTCCCTGATTTCTGTATTCCCCATAGTGCGGGTCAAGGCCGGGTCATTACTTCAGTTTGTCACGTAAGGGTGGCTCAGTCAGCGTTTCTGTATAGAATTTTGCATGTCGGCACAACTGAGGGGGGTGG
>NW_017308979.1:67512-80570 GCF_000935625.1 Nanorana parkeri
TAGGTAAGGGGGCGCGGCGGCGACGCGGGGGGGGGGGGGGGGGGGTGGGGTCACTAGGAACGCAGAAGACACGGGAAGTCGCACTGTAGATGCATGTGTTCTGCATCCCACCTGCTACCTCATTACCCCGTCTCCTGGGCTTGCAATAAAATAGACTTTTTTCTTTCTCCGGGTCGGTTGGTCAGCTGTCCTGGAGAGCAGAGAGGTTCAGCCGCATGGTGCCTCTGCGCTCTCTCAGCAGCCGCCGAAACATTTCTGAGCCGAGGTGGTAATTGGCGGAGGACAGAACATCCTGCGGCGAGGCCCGCAGATCAATCCCTGCACATTTTAGTCTTTTTTTTTATTTATTTAAGAACATGTTCCTTTTCAGGGATTGATTTGTTTTAGGTCAGCTGAAGATCACGCCTTCGACTGCAAAAAGCTTCTAAGATATTACTTCAGCAGTGTGTGGACTTCTCATGGGAAGATAACCTCTAAGAAGGGCGCATACTCTTATTGGATTGCAGCACGCCAACATTCCACTCTGCATTCTTTATGAACAAATATGTTTAAAGAAGAACTTTTTTTCAGCCTTCTTTAAGTAGCTTTTGGAAGTATTAATATTATATGCTTCCTTTGGCAGTGGGTGGCAATGCCACTGTGTAATCTCAGTTTCTGAGCCCATATTTTGATACTGTCCAGCGCCTGCTGATGGCACAGGTGTGCGCAGCCTTTAAAATAAAGGTGTTAGGAAGGGTTCAGGGCTCCACCTGGGAGACAGGAGGACTCCAACCAGGAGTCAGAGTGGAGCCCAGTGCAGCAGGGTGCTGCGGGTTGAAAGAACAAGGGTACAGGTTAGCACAAGACTGAGACTGTCCGGAGGAACAGACACGTGGCCTGAGGCCGGAGCAGCGGTGCTGCAAATGCAAAGCCAAGAGGCTGGATGTGCACGTGTTGCCAAGAGATGCTGAAGAACCCCGGCGAGGGTAATGGCATTGTGAACTTTCATTTAATAAAAGTGGGCAAGGAAGCCCTTGCATGAAGATTTCAGCAAGTGGATGCGTCCTTAATGCGCTACTGTTTGGAGCTAATTCTCGGACTTACCTTTCTGCATTGCAATGTAGTCTTCCAGAAATCCATGGTACAAGCCTATGCTTCCTGCCTGCTGCATCCATTTCCTTTCTGTTAGAACGGTGGCCACTGTGCAGTCTATTCCCCTGGCCACCAGTCCAATGACTTCCCCCCCTGTAGTTCTATTGCAGCCATCAGGGCCATAATCATGTTCCCAGATGCTGCAGGGGGTGGACCCGGGAGTCTGACTCCTGGTCTGAACCGCTCTCTCTCTCATTGCATCATATTATTGACAGACTAGCTCCCTGGTCTGTCAGGCCAGCTTTCCTGAGATTGGGCGGTGCTGTAACTGACCAGAATGGAGTGTACACATTGTAAAGTCCAAATAAAGTTTCATAAAAAAAAATAAAAGAAATGGTGACTGCTCTGGCAATGTTGGAAACACTGCAGGAGGAGGTAACGGTCCCAATCTTAGCTCTGCCCATCTCCACCAGCAACTCCGCCCATACACTGCCACACTCCACCCGTCTTATACACTCCTCACACGTCCTGTATATCGCAGTGCCTTATAAGAGATGTAGTCTGCACTGTATGCACAGATATGATGTGCAGTCGTCTTGCAGATCCTCCTGGATGCAGGAAGAAGCGATCTATAGGAAGAGGATGGTGATGTCACTGGCTGCTAAAAAGAAGAAAAGTGAGCGCTTGTAAGATATATTTTTACAGCGGTTTGCTTCCCGTGACTGAGGGGATCTACATATACACAATGTTGTGCATCCCGGAGTAGTTCTTTAACTTTATTTGGTCCCTTTGCTGTACCTCCAGCTTTCAGATTTAAAAAGGAACGTCGCCCTTATCCTAAAATTAGTACTGGCAATTTACAAATGGATATTTATAGATAATTGCCGGCTTCTTATTCTTTTTATACCTTATTTTTCTTGTTTTTTCCCCTTGCTTCTGACGATGGGCAGATGAATCTTATCTCCCTCCCTTATCTTACTTCCTGGAACCCATGGTTCACCTCCTGGAATGTGACAATGCACATCATCTATTGGGGGGGGGGGGGCCTTCAATTCCCCCCCTGTTCTCCTTAGGAAGGCACTGGTGATGATCCCAGGATGCATCTGTGTGCCCAGGACTACATCCCCAGTGCCTCACTCAACCAGGAAGTGGGAATACTGTGATTTGTAAGTAAAAGCAAAAAATGTTTCATTAAGGAATGCAAAATAATTTTAGAATGGCATTCAGAGCGGCATGTTGATGTGATTTGAGTAAATTGGGGTAAAGGTCCCCTTAAACAGTTTGCCTTGGGCAAAGATATGACTTGACCCTGGCACCTAGGGCTGGTCTCCCAGGTCTTCTATATGCCTCAAGTCCCCTTTGCAGTTGTTGCCATCGTTTACATGTATGATCCTATAAAGAGACATTTTTCCCCATTTTTTGTGTAACTGATTAATTGTATCTTGTACATTTCATTCTCTGTGCAATAATCTTTTGGGGCATCATGCAGCTCATTTTACTTGTGAACTATTTTTAGACTATAATTATATATTTTACTTATAATTTCAGTCACGGCATCTAAGACCAATGACATTTTTCAAAAACAAATCTTTGACCCAAATTTCATTCAAATACCATTATTATTGGAGACCTCGTGCAGCTCATTCACTTAGGCCGCCATGATCTAATTTACATTTCATTTCAGTCACGGCTCACATCTGTTTTAAGACCACTGAAAAGTCTAAAGGTGCCCATACACCTGGGTGAGCCCGCGATCGTACGATAATCAGCAGGTGTATGAAAGGCGTGCGACCGTTTCTACTGTAAGGTCGCACGTCTTTTGTCTCCCAAGCACGCTTGAAAACCCGCCGAGGATCGTACGATTGTCGACGGCTTAGTGGCGTTCTCGGGAGACAAATGCCGCACGGGCCGGTGTGTGCATGCGCACACTGCCCGCTCAGCATTGCAATCATCGGAAGCCCTCCCCTCAGCGGGGCGGGCTTGCGATGATCGCAAGTACGATCTGCCTGTCAAAGATAGGCAGATCGTATGAGCTTTTAATTACCTTACAACCATCGCAGGATGAAAGTCGTGCGATGGTTGTAAAGTATTTGGCCAGCTTTATTTTCATTCTTGCTAGGGATGTTCAGATACCAACTACCACACTCGGTACAAGTACAGATACTTTTCCAGCTCCAGGATTAGACTGCAGAAAAATTCAGAAGTTAGGAGGCGGCTGTCATTTGTAAGGCCCCATTCACACACTAATCGGCCTGCACGTACAGCTCCGTGCTGCGTGCGGGGCCATACCAAGTAGCTGCCGGGAAGGACAGGTGCTGCGTGTGATTAGAACGCAGCCCCCGTCCTTCTCTATGGGGCTACGCGGACGTACGCCGCCCTACGCTCGCCTCATTTGCAGGTCCGTAGGGGTGCGGGTGATCGTATTCATACGCTGCAGGAATGGATCCTGTATGCGTCCCGGCCAGAAAACCCGCACCCCTACGGACCTGCAAATGAGGCGAGCGTAGGGCGGCGTACGTCCGCGTAGCCCCATAGAGAAGGACGGGGGCTGCGTTCTAATCACACGCAGCACCTGTCCTTCCCGGCAGCTACTTGGTACGGCCCCGCACGGAGCTGTACGTGCAGGCCGATTTGTGTGTGAATGGGGCCTAAGGAGCACACAGAGCTCCCGGGATTTGTACATCTCTGTTTCAATGTATCATTTTAAATAAACATATATAAGTGATGCACCGATAACATTTTTTCAAGTACAAGTACTGATAAGGAAGTTCGGGGAAGCAGAGCTAAGAGATAGAGAATGAAAATGACGGTGTAAATTGAAGCTCCCAGCCATCCCTCCGGTGTTCTCTGCAGCTTCCAGCCCGGCCATCCCTCCGGTGTTCTCTGCAGCTTCCAGCCCAGCCATCCCTCCGGTGTTCTCTGCAGCTTCCAGCCCAGCCATCCCTCCGGTGTTCTCTGCAGCTTCCAGCCCGGCCATCCCTCCGGTGTTCTCTGCAGCTCCCGGCCATCCCTCCGGTATTCTCTGCAGCTCCCGGCCCGGCCATCCCTCCGGTATTCTCTGCAGCTTCCAGCCCGGCCATCCCTCCGGTGTTCTCTGCAGCTTCCAGCCCGGCCATCCCTCCGGTGTTCTCTGCAGCTTCCAGCCCGGCCATCCCTCCGGTGTTCTCTGCAGCTTCCAGCCCGGCCATCCCTCCGGTGTTCTCTGCAGCTCCCGGCCCAGCCATCCCTCCGGTGTTCTCTGCAGCTCCCGGCCATCCCTCCGGTGTTCTCTGTAGCTTCAAGCCCGGCCATCCCTACAGTGTTCTCTGCAGCTCCTGGCCCGACCATCCCTCCGGTACTCTCTGCAGCTCCCGGCCATCCCTCCGGTGTTCTCTGCAGCTCACGGCCATCCCTCCAGTGCTCTCTGCTGCTCATGGCCATCCCTCCAGTGCTCTCTGCTGCTCACGGCCATCCCTCCGGTGTTCTCTGCAGCTCACGGCCATCCCTCCGGTGTTCTCTGCAGCTCACGGCCATCCCTCCGGTGTTCTCTGCAGCTCACGGCCATCCCTCCAGTGCTCTCTGCTGCTCATGGCCATCCCTCCAGTGCTCTCTGCTGCTCACGGCCATCCCTCCGGTGTTCTCTGCAGCTCACGGCCATCCCTCCGGTGTTCTCTGCAGCTCACGGCCATCCCTCCAGTGTTCTCTGCAGCTCCCGGCCATCCCTCCAGTGTTCTCTGCAGCTCCCGGCCATCCCTCCGGTGAAAGATATTCACAGGATATTTGAGTGTCTACCCAGAATTCCTCTGCACACTCCCGCCTTTCTCAAATGGTTCTGCGATTCTCTCTCCATGAAAGTCGTGCCTTTGATTTAGCTTTCACGACATTTGACCTATTTTCCTGTGTGACTCATACCATCGGGAGCTTTGACGACTGCAGCGGGAGGCTTTGTGGATAGGATGCAGGGCTTGTCGCTGGTTCCTAAAAGCCATTTCTTCAGCAGTTTCGGAGGCGCTTGCATGAGAATATAAAGCCGTGTGATTGAACTGCTTCCTCGATCATTACGATGTGTGAATGCCTACCCAGTGATCAGAATAATACAGCAATATCATTGCCTGGTAATGAATGGTTTTTGGCCTGTGGTGACTGAACACATTGTATGCCCAAACGGACAGTATGTTCGGTGTGTCATTGGTTGGTCATGGAGTTGAAGAGGAGAGAGGAGGCAGCGGAGGAGATAATGAAGGAAGAAAATTGCCACTATGGTGCCTAAAAATGAATCAGTTGGGGGTGGAAAAGGCAGAACGGCAACTGGTTGTGCATGAGAGGAGCACAAGAGACAGAATGGGAGATGGAATGAGAGGAGCAGCAGCTGACCATGGAACATTGGCAGAAGAGAATGCAGAATAGTAGCGGAAAGAGAGTTAAGGTTTGCGAAGATTACTTTTTCATTTTTTAAAACTACAAAAAATTAAAATGCCGCCATCACTGTCATACAGTATCGCAACCTGTTTCCCCATTTATAGTTTATATCCTGCTTGATTGGCTCGCTGCTTTTCCTTTGAGCTACAAGTCAGTGAATGGGCTGTACTGTTTCTTCTATAGCCATTTACCTTTTATTCCGTCTTCGCACACATTCTGCATATACTGTGGCTACAACCAGCGCTATGTCATGCTTGTATAGTTGGTGTAACTGTGTCTAATTATTTTTTGCCTTTTTAAAACTAACAACTTGGAAGGGGGCCGAGGCGCTGAACGCTTTTTTCTCCTCAGTATACACTCGGGAGGGAAACGGGTTTGACACACATGATAAATCATCTCATCTGGAGTACGCGGTCCAGTTCTGGTCACCAGTACTAAGAAAAGATGTCCTTGAGTTGGAAAAAGTGCAGCGAAGGGCAACCAAACTAATTAGGGGTATGGAGGGCCAGAGCTACGAGACGAGGCTACTAAATTTAAACATGTTCACATCGGAGGTGAGGAGATTAAGGGGGGATATGATCTCCATGTACAAAATGTTCAATGGTGGGAGCAACATTAGCGATAAACTGTTTAAAATTAACTCCATTACAAAAACTAGAGGCTACCACCTAAAATTGGTGGAAAAAAAATTCCAGCACAAGGGGCGAAGGGGGTTCTTCACAGTTAGAGCGGTTAAGGTCTGGAACTCACTGCCACAGGCGGTGATCTCAGCAAATGTGGAAAACTTTTGGACGATTTCTTAAGGGACCGCAATAGACAGGGGTACAGGTAATAGACAGGGGTACAGGTAATATACAGGGGTACGGGTAATATACAGGGGTACAGGTACTCCTAGAATGAGATCCTAATAGGTTGGACTTGATGGACTTATGTCTTTATTCAACCTCAAAAACTATGTAACTATAAATAGGAGTAGATGGGCTGGTGCTGTTCTGTTATTGGTGTCAATATCATAGACTTTTGCTGTATTGTTGTTGGCTGTCACATTTAAACTCCTGCTTTAAGTGTTATTGGCAGACACAGGTAGACTGCCGCTGTACAATGTAATGCATTGCAAATTGATGCAATGCGATCAGCCGCACGGGAATGCAAGGCACATTATGCCTGCGGTCCGCTCCGAACAAAATAGTGCTTGCAGCATTTTGTTTGGACCGGACCGCAAGCATAATGTGGCTTGCGTTCATGTGCAGCCGATCGCATTGGCTTGGCTACGGTGCCATTCACTTCAATGGACCGCCACACCCACTCCTGCCCCACAACATAGTAAGCCGGTGTTCTATCAAAAGCTCCAACTCGTCGAAAACTCTCCAACTACCTCACTGCCGGGTACTTACAAGTTGGAGATTTCGACCAGACGGCGTTAGACTGCAAAACACATAGACTGGCGGAGCTTCTGTACGGCTGCATTTTAACACTATTCAGCAGGTGGCAAAGTGGACGAGTATTCTGAAAACGCTATGCGCGCATGCGCACCGCAGAGCTCCAGTCTTTCTGACCACCGGAAGTGAGGTAGTTGGAGATCTCGATGAGTTTGAGCTTTCCATAGAACACCGGGCACAATGCGATGCAGTGCGTTGTGGCAAGTATTAAGCCGGAAACGCACTGCATCTGGTGTGAACGAGGCCTAAGATGTAACAAAGGGTGAAAAGAAAGTATTACAACAAACAGCATGTGTCAGATTTGAGGGTCTCGAACCCTGAGAAAGCATCATGGCCTGCGTCATGTCATCGAAGAAGATGCAGGAGGATCAGTGCAAATGGAGTTGAGGTTTCCCTAATCTTTTGGAAATATTTCTGTGATTGTTATTAAAATGTCTTTGTTTACATCCAGCACCAGCTTCCTATTACTTTAATCTCGTGCTTCTTGGTGGAATTAGTTTGCACCCTCCGGGAAGTGAACCGTCAGTTCGGCTTTGTGAATGGGATGTTTTGGCTTCTTTTTATATAAGTAATGGGAATTAGGCAAATCACCAGTCTCGGAATAGAAACAGATGGTCGGTGAGTGCGCACTTTCCAGTAACCGACCGTGATATCTAAAATACAAGTTGCGCTCTGTCATTTAATTTCACTTTTTAAAGAATAACTCCACTTTCTGACCATTCTTCATCCATATTCCATAGTCTTCCCCGAGACTTAATGATCCATATAGTTATTATAGAGGATTTATATAGCACCAACAGTGTGCGGAGCGCTGTACAATATAAGGAAGACGTTACAATCACAATACAATTCAAGACAAGATGGTAAGGAGGGCCCTGCCCCTGGGAGCTTACAATCTAAGAGGGGGGGGGGCAGTAATACATGAGGAGGGAGCTGTGTGGGGGATGAATTGTTTGAGAACGCGATGGTTGAGGTGGAATCGGCTTCCCTGAAGAGATGAGTCTTAAGGGATCGCCTAAAGGCAGTCAGGGTGGGAGACAGACGGACAGGTTGGGGTAAAGAGTTCCACAGGATGGGAGAGACTCTAGAGAAGTCCTGGAGGCGAGCATGGGAGGAGATGACGAGGGAGCTGGAAAGCAGGAGGCCTTTGGAGGAGCGGAGGGGGCAGTTAGGGTGATACAAAGTGGGAGATATAGCTGGGGCGGAGTTAAGTGTAGGGGTAGAGGAATACGGTGTAAAATTAATTTTTTCTTAAATTCATTGAAGGACACAATGGAGATCTTGATCTCTAACAATGGGTTATAGCGCCACTTGCAGGAGTAGGAAGTGGCGGCATAACCCATTGTTAACAGAGATCAAGATCTTCACTCTGTCTTACAATAGACGCAAGGAAAAGGATTTTATGGTGAATACAAAAAAAATTCCTATTATTCCTTGCTCTCGTAGGCTGCAGTCCACCAAAAGCCTCTTCAGAAGCAGTCTGGCTGGGGGTGACGCATGTGACTTCATCAAGGACAATACCGGACCAATAGTCCTGCATTGTATGTGAGGGCAACAAGGGCCTGCCCACATCTCATAGAGAAGAGGAGTGCACCATTGCACATTAGCTTATTCCTTCAGACTTGAAGGAGAACTCCAGGCAGAAATGTTATCACCCCTCGCAGAGGGGCTACCCCGGCACTGCAAGGGTTAACTGCTCATTTTTTGCCTAGGGTCCATCTCTCTCCGGGAGTCATGTCTGTGAGAATCTTGCAATGTCTCATGGGATTTGTTGTTCCACCACAGCTGGAGGGCCGGGGTTTGGCTACCCCTGCCCTAGAGCGTCCCTCCCTCCTCTGCAGCGGTCTAGGAATCCTGGAGTCATCGCTGCCAGTATACTGTGTATAGGTGGTGAGGACACTGGGGTACGTTCGCTGCAGCGGAGCAAGAGGGAGGCTGCCGGCTCAGAGGATCAGGTGAGTATAACTTTTTTTTTGGACCCTAGGCAAAAACAAGCAGTAAAAACTTGCAGTGCGGGGGGTAACGCCGATGCAAGGGTTAATACCATTGCCATACCGGCCGCCATTGCCGGAGTGCATGTAGACTGGAAGTGGCTGCAAAGAGGGTGCATGAGATCGAGAACACTGAGACCTAACAAAGAATGAAAAAAGGGTGAAAAGAAGGATTTTTATGATGCCGATTGTTTGATACTCAATAATTTAACAAATTAAATGCCATCCAGTTATGGTTTACATTGATTTTAGGAAGCAGTGTCTGCCTTTTTTTTTGTATACGTTTTTTTGGGGAACAGTATCATATTTGGATGGAATTGATGCATTCCACGCAGCATGAAACAGGTCTGCGTCCTTCCAAGTTTGTAAATTACAGTGACATTTACAGCCGCCTTGTCTATACACGTCCCTCCAGTACCATGACCAGCAATCCTCCTCATTCTCCGCAGGCCCGGCGGCCCGGTCACATTTCACAGACGAGATCAACGTGCTTTGTAAGAGCCGACGGGTAGAGCTAGATTGTTGGTTTTTTATTTTTTTTTTGTTTTTAGCCAATCGTGTTCAAGTGTGATTGTACAATCTTCTTTATATACTCCAGGTATATACCAGATCTCATCCTGTGATCACATAGGCTCCCTGTATATAGCAGATCTCATCATGTGATCACATAGTGCTCCCCGTATATACCAGATCTCATCATGTGATCACATAGGCTCCCCGTATATACCAGATCTCATTGTGTGATCACATAGGCTCCCCGTATATACCAGATCTCATCCTGTGATCACATAGGCTCCCTGTATATAGCAGATCTCATCATGTGATCACATAGTGCTCCCCGTATATACCAGATCTCATCATGTGATCACATAGGCTCCCCGTATATACCAGATCTCATTGTGTGATCACATAGGCTCCCCGTATATACCAGATCTCATCGTGTGATCACATAGGCTCCCCGTATATACCAGATCTCATCGTGTGATCACATAGGCTCCCTGTATATACCAGATCTCATCGTGTGATCACATAGTGCTCCCCCTATATACCAGATCTCATCGTGTGATCACATAGAGCTCCCTGTATATACCAGATCTCATTGTGTGATCACATAGGCTCCCTGTATATACCAGATCTCATCATGTGATCACATAGGCTCCCTGTATATACCAGATCTCATCGTGTGATCACATAGGCTCCCTGTATATACCAGATCTCATGGTGTGATCACATAGGCTCCCCGTATATACCAGATCTCATCATGTGATCACGTGGGCTCCCCGTATATACCAGATCTCATCGTGAGAAGTCTTTGGGACGCCGGTCTACCTGGATCCTGGGAAATCTGAGGTTTCCACATCTTACAAGAAGTCACTCCTGCATTGGATTGGTTTCTCACAAGATTCGGGCTTCCAAACGTTCCCAGAATCCCAGGAGAAGGCTTTTATCTCCTCCTGGAATTCTGGGAATGCTGAGACAAAATATGAAGCATCCTATTTTCAAGGGATTAAGAATGAATGGCACCGCAGTGCACCACCGCTCAAAGCGCACCCAGTCCTACTTCATCCTGCCACTGAAGTCATGCCAATGCGTGATCCGAGCTGTCCATGCACGGCTCCCGTGTACTATCTAAAGAAACGTGCTTGCAGGCAAGGAAGAAGCACTTACGGAGTCTCTTATGCATTGAAAGCCTTCATGTTGGCAAATTTTTTATACACTTAAGTTCCTATTGAATAATATTTAAATATTTATATGTCCATATCCTGACCATAAATCTACTTTGTTAACCAGTTGACATCCGCGGTGTTAACCCCTTCATGACTGAGGCCCTTTTTTCCATTTTTGCACCCATGATATATATCTCCCATTTTGGGGCTTCTATAGCCAACATTACATCTGACTCTGGTTAGTCTTCAATGAGGAGTGAAGATTTTCCCAAGGGCAGCATGAAAATTGTCACGTTGATGGGTTCTGTATTATACACAACAGGCAGTAGATAGTTAAAGTGACATTAAACCCTCAGATTTTTTCACATAAAAACAATACTGTAATGTGCGCCTTACTGTAATCCATGGTTGTGTACCTTCTCTTTGCTGCTACGCGCAATTTTAAAGGTTGACATGTTTAGTGTCTATTTACCCGACGTGACCCCGACTTTTATATTTTACCAAAAAATTGGGGTGAAAAAAAATGTTTCATAACATTTTATAGGGAAACATGTTTTTTTTCAAAATTTAGGGTACTTTTTTTGTTATATAGTAAAAAATAAAAACCCCAGTGGTGAATAAAAGCCACCAAAAGAAAGCCCTATCTGTCCCCAAAAAAATGGTATGAAAATCGTTTCAGTAAAGCGTTGCATGACGGAATAAACATCAGTCAAAGTACCGCAGCTCTGAATACTGAAAAATGGCCTGGCCAGGAAGGGGGTGTAACACTATGGCCTTCAAGTGGTTAATGAAGGAGGTTGCTTATGTTTCAAGTTCTAATAAATATTGAAAGGCATTTTACCCAACCATCAGGATCAAAGGCTAGCTCAGGCGTTGTCATAATGAGCTTCTTTGAAGGCGCTGACATCCCGCGTATTAAAGGAAATGGTTCAGGTTATCTGAGCGTGCAAAGGTGTCCGGATACGTCCAGCATGTCTCTTGTTTCTGCCTCTGTCTTCAGGTGAGCATGGACGGCTTACATTGAGGTGGTTCTCTGATCACATATGGCCACCTGCACTTTTTCAGTGACTCAATCTATTCAGCCGAGTCCTCGAGTCCTTGCATGAGCTTAAATATCAGGCAGGCGGGGAATGGCATTTTTGGAATGTAGAGAAATTGGAGCCTCTGTGATCTTCAGGATGGTCTTACCTGATGCACCATATAGGCTTTCAGGAAATACATGACGCCATTACTCTGCAGATATTGAGCAGCAGTGTATAAGACGCTTGTAGATTCACATATTTATATATTTAGCATTGTTGTGCAGATCTATACAATCAATACGTGAGGTGAGCGTTTATCAGACATTTAACGGCTAATATGAATTTGTACCAATTCAAATTTATTTTGTTGGATCCGAAATTCAGTGCCTAATTCAGATCTATTAATATTTTTCTGTTTTGGATTCCGTTTTTTAAATTGAAAATTCACTTTATTTTTTTTGGGGGGATGTGGTTGGAGTGTTGGTCATTGTTTTTCCGTGCTGGTCCTCTGTGCCCGTGCCGCTCCTCCTCTGTGCTCGTGCCGCTCCTCCTCTGTGCTCGTGCCGCTCCTCCTCTGTGCTCGTGCCGCTCCTCCTCTGTGCTCGTGCCGCTCCTCCTCTGTGCTCGTGCCGCTCCTCCTCTGTGCTCGTGCCGCTCCTCTGTGCTCGCGCCACTCCTTTCTCTGCTCGCGCCACTCCTTTCTCTGCTCGCGCCGGTCCTCTCTCTGCTCGCGCCGGTCCTCTCTCTGCTCGCGCCGGTCCTCTCTCTGCTCGCGCCGGTCCTCTCTCTGCTCGCGCCGGTCCTCTGTGCCCGTGCTGCTCACAACAGTCACATGTGCAATTTAGTTTTATATTTCCAAACTAAATTTGGAAATATTCAGATGCGTTCGAATTTAAAGAAGTTCTTCTGAATTTCCATTTGGAATTAAATGAAACTTGCACGTCTAGAGTTTATCAGCATCGGGTCTAGTGACGTAGATGCATCCGATTTTCCATTTGGGAAATATAAAAGATATCCGTGTCTGGTGTTGAAGAACAAAGTTTATTTTTCCTGACTGTTGTGTATATTTCCCCGTCATACATATACATTGTCTCTCTCTTTCCTCCATCAGGTGGTGCGCACAGAAAAGAACAGTCTAAATAATCGTTTCCTTCCCTGGGATGAGATCGAGACCGAAGCTGTCCTCTCCATCGATGATGACGCCCACCTCCGTCATGACGAAATCATGTTTGGTTTCCGGTAAGCCGCTTTTTCACATTTTACTCTCTGAGGTCCTAAGAATTAAGACTTGGCAGCTTCTACCTGACTGCGCAGTGCTTTGTGAACTTGGGTCCGGTCTCCTGGTTCTAGCCAGAGAAGGCTAACGTGTATCTAAACCCAAAATCAAACCGAAATGACGTGTCCTTTTAACCTCCTGTGACTTCAACTGAAATCTCAAACAATTTACAGGAAACTGCAAATCCCCCCCCC
>NW_017308979.1:80779-107855 GCF_000935625.1 Nanorana parkeri
CTCCACATCCCCCCCCCCCCCTTTCTATGTAATACAAAGGATGAGGTGTTTGTAGCCCAAATAGGAGCAGCCTAGGGTGACAACACTGCTTCTCCATAGATACAGTACAGTGAGTGAGTGTTGTCACCCCAGGACAGGAAATGTGTTGATGGCAGGATCTTTACCTCCTGAGCACGCTTGACATGACTGCCATCATTCTCCCCCCCAAATAACAAAACTGACACATGCTGCAGCCTGTCACTAACGTTAAAGCTGGAGTTTAACCCATTAGTGACCGAGGCCTTTTTTTAGTTTTTTGTACTACCCATGATATAATCCACATTTTAGGCCTGAAAATTACTTAAAACCCCCAAAGATTATATATTTTCTGAAAGCCAAGACCCTGTAGAATAAAATGGCGGCAGTTTAAATGTTTTATGTTGCACGATATTAATGCAATGTATTATCAAACCCCACAATGTAGTGAAAAATGCCCTTAAATGCCCCAAAACACAATAAAATATACTTTTTTTTTTTTAACAATGAATTTATTAGGTTTTGTCAATAGAACATAATAACAAAAATAATAATAAAATATACTTTTATATTTTTTTGTAAAATATAAAAGATGAGGTGACAACAAGTAAAACGGATACCCAACATGCCCAGGTTAAAAATTGTGTGCGTCTGTGAAACTGTGACAAAATTCAGTAGCCCAAAAAGTCCATAGATGACGCTTTAAAAGCCCCCCACAGGTCATCAGTTTAGAGATACGCATAAATATTGGCCCTAGAATTATTTCTCTCACTCCGGCGTGCGCGTGCTGTTTTCATACGTAGGCGCACCCGACACGTGTTTATGTGAAGACGTCTGTGCTCGGGGGGGACTTTAAAAAAAAAATGTTACATTATTTTTACATTTATTTAATTTAATATTAATTTTAAAAACTTTTTTTAACTTTAATTGGCAGCCCCCCATGTGATCGCATATTGGCAGTGACAGGTCCTCTTGAAGGTGATACTGGGGGTCCAAAAGACCCCTAGTGTCACCTTTACACTTGAAATAAGCTATTGAAGTGCAGATCGCAGGCTTCAGGAGCCCAGCAATGACCGCTCAGGGACCGGAAGTGATGTAATCTACATCGCTCCCGGTCCCATGGTACGGGGAGGGGGGATCCGCGAGCGGAGGTTCGCTGATGATCTCCCCAGCTTCCCGCCGACACCAGAGAAGCCGGTCCCAGGCCTGTAGGAGGGGCAACGGAGCCCGGAAAACACGGCGGGGATGTCGCCTGATCCCTTTTATTGTAAACACAGAGTCCCGGCGTCTTTAGCCGCCGGGAGTCTGTTTAAATGGGCCCGGTGCCAGTGGGGGTCAATGGTCACTAAGGGGTTTATGTGCCTACATTTTGCCTATATTGGTTCCTTCCCCCCCCTCTCATCAACATGTTAAGATCATTTTTAAATAAAGTAAAATCTATAATATGCTGCGCTTGGTATGTGAAGTGAAGAAATAATTAGCTGCATAGCCTGTATGACAGCTGTGAACCATATATTAGTAAGTGACCGTGGGCTGTTTACATATGTTCTCTTATATTGTGAGCTTAATAAATAATACATTAAATCCTTCTATAAATTCCGAAAAATCTGTGTGTACTCGTACTGTGCAAATCTTCTCTGGTTAAAATAAAAAATAGATAAAATATTATAACTGATAGCAACAAATGTGACTAAGTGCTGTTCCCCCTAATCTTCTGGAGGTGAAAAAATGGTAGTTTGGGACAATTCTAGTATAAACTTGTCTTCTATATGGCTTATAAGCTTGAGACTGTAATAATATAAGACGATCACATAAACAAACAAACATTGGAAAACAATCAAGTATGACAACACCAAATGAGAGGGGGCTTTTCTCTTATACCACCCAGCTTAATTCCAATCAGTGGGAAAAACAACAGCAAATCCTTAATGTGTCCTGTGACCATCAGGAAATCCTCACGTGGGTCAGTCTTAATGTCGGAAAAAGTCAATTGACCAATCGTCTATGTCGCCCCGACTAGCGAGCAATAGTTTGTGAGGGATAGTAGTACTTATCTGTCCTGATTTTATCCTGGGATCCACTGAGGAAGTGACTTTTGGGAAGGGTTCTTCTCCGATTCCTTCTGGTTATTTTCTCTCGTTCATTTCTTTACTCTGGATCCGAAAGGTCAGGTGAAGCTGTGATTCTTCCTTCACCTCCGGTTAACCCCTCATGTATCGGGTAGATGTGATATCCGTCCACCAGGGGTTGTCCAGATGACCGGGGGAGAGTTATTAAACGAAGAAAGGAAGGGAAAAACTACTAAGTGCAGCAATTAAAACATTTATTATAAACAAAGTAAATACCGCACTTACAAGATTCAAAGGGTAAAAACGTTTTCAATGGTAGAACTCTCTGCCGTATGGACACAATGATGTGTGAGAAACTTTTTCAAAAGCCTTTTGAAAAAGTCGATTACGACGAAACGCGTCAAAGACAAAGGATAGTATTGGCCTCGTTTCTCACATCATTGTCACTAATATATGGTTCACAGCTGTCATACAGGCTATGCAGCTAATTATTTCTTCACTTCACATACCAAGCGCAGCATATTATAGATTTTACTGAGGTTTTGATTGCACATTGCTGCAGTTGGTAATTATCGACACCCGGTTTTCCTTCCCAGCGCAACTTTTTGCTATTTCCATTTTTAAATAAAACCTTTGTTTTTTCAAGATATACATTATTTTAGATCCAGTCATGTGATCAGCGGGTCGTTTTTCTCAATGCTCATTCACTACTTTTGTTTTTGCACATCAAAGATCTTGTTGAGCATTGACCGTTTTTAGTAACTGAGCACTTTCCCCCAACTACACCATTCATGTTCCTCTTTGGACCATTCCCTTGTCATGGTGAAGTCGGTCACATCAGCCACTATGGTCCGGTCATAGACCGCGTCCGATCTGATCTCAGCACTATCTGAGCCGGAAGTGGAAGCAATGTTCCGGTATATGTGCCAAGTAAATTCCATGTGAAGGATGGACCTGTGAAAGCTCACTGACAGACGAGTCCTTCCCTCGGGGCTGTTGGCACTTTGCCCCAATGAGTTATCCTGTCACAAGTTGGTTCTAGGATTTGTGGCTTCCGTTGTATCTTATGTCTTTTGCCAAATGACTTTTCGGGTCTGTTCACACTTGTTGGTAAAACACCTGAATTGTACTGCATGGGAACCCTTCTCAGGTAGAAGTCCCATTCTTTCCTATGTGGCTGATTCCCATCGAGTATAGTGGGGGGGAATTTATCAAAACTGGAGCAGACAAAATCCGGAACAGCTGTGCACGGCAACCAATCAGCTTCTCTGTTCAGTTTGTTCATTTAAGATTTGAAAATGAAAGATAGAAGCTGATTGGGTGTCATGCACAGCTGTTTTCTGTCCAGATTCTGTCTGCTCCAGTGTGTTTTTATAATAAGGGCCCATTGACATGCACACAGTGTTATGAATGGGCTGTGATCATAAATTGCTGAGAGTGTTATTACATCGTTGTGTTTGATTTTGGGGGTTGATATGCAGAATGTGACTCGTGGTGCAGAGTTTGCTGTACCCCACACCCATTTTTTTTATAGGCTCTTCAGCCAGCGATGTTCAAGTCAGTACTTGGTCCTGTGATGATATAGGGGAACCACATAGCAGGGGGGGGAGGGGGGGGGCAGGAAATCAACATCGAAAATATCAGTATTGTCTCCCCCCTTTTTGTAATCTTTCAGCAGAGCTGCAGGTAACGATTATTTTCAAAATCGATTAGTTAGCCGATTATTGAGTTCGATTAATCGGATAAAAAATAAAATACATTTTAAAAAATGGCTCCAGTGATGGGACTACTAGTTTGTATTGAGATTGCAGTCCATCACAGGAGCAAGCTTGGAGCAAGCTTGGAGCGGTGGAAGTAAATAGGAGAAAAAAAAAAGGGGTGGTGTGCAATATAGTGAAATGGAAAGTGTAAAATTATACAGCAATGAATGCAGAATGGCACCGGCTATCGAGGACTACAATTTCTCCCCTTGTCCCTGTGCCGATCGTGGATGTGGGAGGGCGGTTAGCGGGAGGCGGGGAGGAGGTGCGGCGTGTGGAGCGTAGATGCGGGTCTGGCAGCGGCGAGCGCGTGGAGGAGGTGCGGCACGCAGCGTGTGTGGAGCCGTGAACAGGGCCGACTAACCAGAAGCCGATTAATCGATGATTGAAAAAGTTGACAACTTTTTCAATCATCGATTATGTCGATTAGTTGTTGCAGCCCTACTTGTCAGCAGCATTTTGGCAACTTCTCCCTTAGTTCTATCACTTGTACGTCGGTGTCCCGGAGCTTGTTCAGGAATTGGATCCCTACAAAGTGTCATTACTCCCTATGGGAGGCAGGCATGGAAGGCTGCGGTAACCTGCATATGTGACGCACTGTCATAGGCCGGGATTCACACTGCAGAATGGTGAATGTCTCACTATGAGATCCGGAACACTAGAACTATGTATTTGTGATGCATCCAGCCTCATTGTCCTTCAGTAGCTCGCACACCCACTGTGAGGTTGGGGTTACACTTCTGCTTTAAAAGCGCAGTCCACCTTTGTGACCACATGTCATGTTACACCCATATTTAGTGTCACATTCAAACCCCCACCACCCCCCCTCGACCTCCTTACACTTAGATGGATCACACGGTGTTTTCCCCGCAGGATTCTATTTTGGTTTGAATTTGGCACATTTGTGCGTTCCTCCCTCTTCATCAACATGCCAATGAAATAAAAAAAGCAAAAAAAAAAACCTTAATTTTAATTTCTTTATTTTAGATGCAGTAACATCATCACTGGTTCTCTGATTCTTCTTTATGCAATGCAGGCAGATCATGGCTGGTGGGAGGAGCCGGCAGGGGCTGTCCATAGCTTGATTTAAACAGGCTGGTGGGAGGGGCCCGCAGGGGGCTGTCCATAGCTTGATGTAAACAGGCTGGTGGGAGGGGCCAGCAGGGGGCTGTCTATAGCTTGATGTAAACAGGCTGGTGGGAGGAGCTGGCAGGGGGTTGTCTATAGCTTGATGTAAACAGATGGAGGGAGGGGCTGGCAGGGGGTGTCCATAGCTTGATGTAAACAGGCTGGTGGGAGGGGCCAGCAGGGGGCTGTCTATAGCTTGATGTAAACAGGCTGGTGGGAGGAGCTGGCAGGGGGTTGTCTATAGCTTGATGTAAACAGATGGAGGGAGGGGCTGGCAGGGGGTGTCCATAGCTTGATGTAAACAGGCTGGTGGGAGGGGCCAGCAGGGGGCTGTCTATAGCGTGATGTAAACAGGCTGGTGGGAGGGGCCGGCAGGGGGCTGTCCGTAGCTTGCTGTAAATGTCACAGCACCCGCCTCCGCACTGCTCCCAATGCCCTGATGCAAGCAGTGAGCCTGCTCTTGTGCAAATATCAAAATGCCTTGATGGGCGGGACTCAGTATGGAGGATTAGGTGTTGCTTGCCTACGCAGCACCCTAGTAAACACCAACATGTGATGCTAAGAACTGAAATCCAAAGAAGGGGCCAGGTGCAGTCAGGCTGGGGAGGAAAGAGCTAGAGGATGCACGGTGTACTCCAGCCAGGAAATGAGGCGGAGCTCTCTCTGACTTGCTGCAGCTTCTAATGCACATTGTGAGGAGCTTCCAGTGTGCAGTGACATCAGAGGAAGAGGAGCCGCTACAACTGAAGGGAAGGCGAGAATTCAGATTTAAAGTTTCATAAAAGCCTCCAAACCCCTCCTGAGAAGTATTTTGTTTCCATAATAAAAATTAATGGATACAATGAATCGGGTACACGGATCAGCCGTTCCATAACAGGAACAGAGAGAATGAAGTGTGCTGGTACAGACCATTCTATTATATTAATGAGGAGCTCAGTGTTCCTTCCTCTGTATAAATGATCCACATTCAGTTCTTCCTGGAGGCCGGGCGGGTCTGACGATGAATGTCTGCCGGCTGCCATTTATACCTCCGGGTTATACAGACCTGCCAAATAATGAGCAAGAAATACCATCCCTCAGATACCGTCCTGCAGACTGTTCCAGGGTTACTCGTGTCAGAAATCGGCCTTCAGGTACCAGAGGTGATAAGGGGAGGCAGCTGGGAGATGTCCCCACCAGAGGGGCCGAGATACAAGGCAAGATCAGGGGGGGGGGGGGAGAGCACCTGTTGTATTGGAGGATGCAGGGCGCACCAAATAACATGCATGGCATAGATGAGCATCGTCACACAGCCCCCTCCATGAGGGTTTAATGACTATTGGAAGGAATGTGAGAGTTGTATAAGGACAGGCAGCAGGGAGATGTCCCCACCAGGGGGGCTGAGACGCAAGATAGGGGGCCATTGAAGGAGCACTCGTTATATTGGGGAATGCGGTTCCTTTCCGTCTCATGTTGCAACTTAACTACTAGAATCTTCTGAACCTTTCCCAAATGAGTTACAAGGCCAAACAAATGCAAATGAGTGGAGTATTAATACTCTAGTACTTTATAACAGTGGTTCTCAACCTGTGTAACCTCAGGACCCACATTTGTCCTTAGTCATTAAGTCACGACCCGAGTCGCACTGCAATGGAACGCACGGCATGGCGGTACCGCAGGTTCTGTTGCGAGCAAAATAAATGTGGGTGGGAGATGCATTTGGGGTGCCATTCAAAAGAATGGCAATGCAATGCACCTCCCACACCAGAGCGCACGTTAGGTGAGATTGTCTGGTAGTGTGTTAATCGCATGGGACTGTCCTGCCCTCGGGGGGGGATGTACTCTGCCTGCCATCGGGGGGGGCGGACGTACTCTGCCTGCCATCGGGAGGTATTGTTTATAGAAAGGACACGAGGATTCTTCTTTTATATGATGGAGAGTTTTTACAAGAATCCCTTCCGCCCTCTACTGGTCGAGATAGAAAAGTGCAGCTTGTCAGAGCCAGCCACTATCTTACCAGACATGAAATGGACTTTGGAATGAACACATGTGCACGCTGAACATTGGATGATTGGGGCCGTGCGATCCTCTGAGGTTATAAAATGTGTGAAAAATATGAAATCTTGTGACTGCCGCAATACAGCAATAGTGAGCAAATGTTGGATACAATGTATGTATTGTTATTATACAGGATTTATATAGCGCCAGGAGTTTGCTGTACAGTTACAATGCAGCTCAAGACAACAGTGTTAGGGGGCCCTGATCCTGAGGGCTTACAATCTAAAAGGGAGGTGCAAGGGATTCAAATGGTTATAACGATGAAGAGGTGTGTTGATGGAGGAAGTAAAAGTTCAGTTGTTAGGTGGAGGGGAGATGGGCTTTCCTGGAGAGATGAGTTTTCTGGTATCCCCTAAAGACAGATGGAGTAGGAGATAGGAGGACAGATTGGGGGTAGGGAGTTGCAGGGGATGGGAGAGACTCTGGAGACGTCCTGGAGGTGATGAGGGAGGTCTTGGGAGGAATTAAGAGGACGGTTGGGTGATACTTTGAGAAGAGCACAGACCTGCAAAAACAAAATGTCAACAACTGTAATGTTATGTATAATGTTTCATAATAATAATAAACAGTAAATTCCCCATAACTACTACAAATAAATGGTGGCTGCGATGCCATTGACTTAAATGCACCGCCCCACAACACAGGGGGAAGTTTTGTGAGCGGTTGTGGTGCGTTCCAGCAGCTGCCACTCTGGAACGCACCGTAATTGGTGAGAACAAACCCTTATAGAATGTCCAAAGTAAGTTTTATTGATCAAGAGACACATTGTTCTATTTGTTTTTATGATTGACATTTTGTCTTGGCGGATCCATACACTCTAATATCAGCCGGGAAGGATTGTTGCCAGAGACGTGTGTGTGGGAGTGATGAACAAAGCGAGGAGTGTTGTGAAATCTCTACCCCCGGGCTGTGTTTTTTCTAGAGCTCTGTGCCAGTTGTTGCGGCTTCATTAGAGGAGGTTTATTGTGTGCGATTGTTCCACGCCGCCCAGAGCAACGCGCCATATTGTGTGTCGGTGTCTTTCCGTGTCTGAGGCCCCGGCGGTCACACCAGGGTGGTTGCAGATCAGCGCAGTTTCTGCTCGAATTTCGTAAGGGCAATTTTGGGTGTTTTTTTTATTGCGTTTCAGTGCTGAAACGCAATTAAAAATGCCCAAAACGGCGCGGATCAGCGCGGCTCCATTGAAATCTATGTGGAAATCGGCGTGGAAAAAAAATGGTCGGGGATCATTTCGGGTGGCAGGCAGTTCGGATTGCGCGGTCGCATGAATGGTCCCCGTGGCAATGTATAGGATCGTTCATGTCGGCGGCTCAGCGCGGCCAAATCCGCGCGTCTGGTGGGAACGGGGCCTTGAGACGTATCTGACCTCAACAAAAACGTTATTTATTGCATCTTACCAGTTCTTAGATGTGGTGGCTGCATTCGTTTTTCTTTTTTCCTTTATTTGCATCTGCGTGATCCGGCCAATTACACGCTTTCCTAGGCTGACCACACTCACTCACTGTAATGTTAAGAAGCAGCATTGCCACCCTAGGACCGGACTACAAAAACTTTCCCCCATCTCATCTTCATAAGCTAGAGGGGAGGGTTTCTATAGTTTGCAGAGATAGATGAAAACTTCGTAACTGATGATAGTCCAAAAGAGGCAGAAATCACAGGAAGTTATGAGCTGAGTGGATTTCTGGCAGAATCAACAGGTATTTTTTTTTTTTTTGCATACCATGCATTCTAGAGTTGTCTCTGATAATACAATCAAAGCTTATTTTAACCACCTGCTGTCCGGCCGTTGTAATTAAACGGCCGGACAGCGGCTTCTTGAGTGCGGGTGGGCGTTTTTAAACGTCCCATCCCCTCCCGCTCGTGCCCGCTGCTAGGCGGCAGGCACGAGCGGGAATTCAGCCTGCACTGTAAACAGCCATCGCTGGCTGTTTACATACAAGCGTTCGGGCGTCTGTTGAAACGCCCGATCGCTTTATAAACGTGTGGGTTTCTTTTGTGCCGACTTGCTGGATAGAGTTCTGGGGATTTTTGTATTGGTGGCTGGGTTTGCTGGGTTGTCACTTTGGTAGGAAACTTGTACGTTTTGCTAATCCCGCTTTACATCAGCCTTAATAAACAGATAAACCGTAATTGTCCCGGACGGGGGGGGGATGGGGGGTTTGTAGTATTGGATATAAGTATTAGTAATTGGATCCAGGAAAGGAAATTCGGGAGCTCTGTTCTCCGGATCACTGCACTTTAATTGCACCGGAGACCTCCTCCTCGTATTGCTGGAAGTCTCGGTGGTGCGTCGGATTAATAATTCATGTTTTCATTAGAATTGTGGGGAAACTTAATTTACATAATTAGCACGAGCTTGGAAGTTGTTGGCTCCATTGTAATGCGGCGCTACATTTTAATGAATTCCAGGGGAGCCGGGCGCACTCTCTGCGTTCTCATCCTCCAACACCCTACTTTGTCATCGCTGATTTTCTGCTTAAAGAGCCCCCCTGCCTGGACCGCGCTCAGCCTCACAAATGACTCATTCCCCAAGATTCTTCATTGCGGTTTCATGTACCTCACACAGCGTAGCCAGTTCCCGGATGAAATCCCATCTACTGCCTAAATCTCCCATGATTGCATGTAAACCCGTCGTCCCCGCCCCCTCCTATGCCTAGTCCTTTGTGATGATTGCACTCTAGTCTGATTCATAAAAGAGCATTTTGGTTTTAAACCTGCGGCATGTTCAGATCTTCCGAACACTAGGGTTGGACTTGATTATGGGTTGGACTTGATTATGGGTTGGACTTGATTATGGGTTGGACTTGATGGACGTATGTCTTTATTCAATCCCAAATACTATGTAACTATGTAGCTATGTAACTAGAAGGAAGCGATGTCGACGCTTCAGATGAAGCAAATAGCTTGTGTCAAGGGGCCATATTCTGTCTCTAGCCAAAGGTAATCGCTCCATCTTCTTCTGAACACCGGGAGGAAAGTAGTGTCTGATGTCAGCCTGTCCTCTGTACATGATGAGTGGCTGCAGCTGTCCGGAACCACCTGCGACTTCTGCAGCAATAATCTGCAGATTCTTCCTGCACCAATTCTCAGCTGGACCTTAGAGCCGCGTGGGAATCAGGAATAAGAGGGACCTGTGGAAAGCCTACGACCTCTGAGCTGTGCAGCAAGCGGAGCTGAAGCCAGGAGGTCCTAGAGCAGGGGTGCCTATGAGGTCGATCGCAAAGCATACACTGGTAGATCGTGATCGGCTGTGTCCTGTTCTCCCGCGGTGCGCCTGCCGTCTGAATGTGTCAGCCGCTGCAGACGGGAAGGGGCGGGACAACTCTCCCCGTGTGCAATGTCGGCCACACGAGCACCGCGGGAGGACAGGATGCACGATAGGAGACCTGAGAAGCTGCTGCAGTGGAGTTAAAAAAAGACACGGGGGAGAGACAGCAGAGAAAGTGAAGAGAAGAGACAGCAGATGGAAACAGGTTAGAGAGCGAGGAGAGGGAGAGAAGGCAGCCAAGAGAGAGGGCCGGTTCACACCACAGAGTCTGCGTTCCACAGTGTTCGGCCTCTAGAACGCAGGGAATGCAAGCATATTAGTGCCTGCGTTCAGTCCAGTGCGATCTGCAAAAATAGTGCTTGCAGCATTTTTGCAGATTGCAACTGGACCGGAACGCAGGCACTAATGTACCTGTGTTCCAGGTGCGGGCGAGCGCACTGCGGGCAGGGGGCGTGGTTTTGGTGCCATTGACGTCAGTGCACCGCCACACCCCCTCCCACCCCTGAATGCATTTGTTTTTTCGTGGGTAGATCTCATTGAGTTCGTCATTTGAAAAGTAGATCTCCAGACGAAAAATTGTGGTGCGCCCCTGTCCTAGAGCATCCTAGCACTGGAGACCTTCTGTAAAAGAGACGAGACCCATACGGGGACATTTACCTATATATGAGTCTCTCTGCTTCAGAAAAGTCTGATAGGTTTACAGTTCTGTGCGTCTGTATTACTGCAGGAGCAGGCAGGACAATGTCCATTCCCCGATCTGCTGTGTGATCAGTGGGGCAGGAAGCACTGTGGTCACAGCTGTCAGTCGCCTGAAGTGCTGACTACACAGGCGATCGGACACAATGCTGTGCTTGATCCCCTGTATTGGTCTAATAGACCGCTGATGTCTCCATAAAGAGAACCTGTTACCTCCAAACGCCATCACATAGGGGGCTTGTAATCCCCTGTGTGATGGCAATAAAGTTAATTTAAAAAAAAAATATGTAAGTCACAAAAGAGTAAAAAAATAAATAAAACCAATCCGCCATCTGCATGTGAATTGAAATGCGTGCGTACGGCGTGTACGTGTACGTGAGCCACACATGCTGAGCGAGAACAATAAATCTGGGGCCATAAATCACTGTTGGCTCTAAACTGACGAGCGGTAAAGGCTTTTTCAAAGCGTTGCCTATGGAACATTTTTGAGCGCCATAGTTATTCGCCATTGCACGGGCGCGCGCAATTTAATGCTCGACATGAACTGATGTGAATGTACGTATGTAAAGTGCGGCATAAATTGTCGACGGTATACAAATACCTGTAATAAATAAAGCTTGTTGCGTACCAATAAAGCGTACAGAGACACTAATGGCAGCCAGAGTAATCGTTTCTGGGAATTGGAAGTCCGGGTGGAGTGTGGGAACGCTCTGATGTCACTCTGTTCACTCTCACTAAACCTTTCAGTAACAATGTATTCAGTGGAAAACCTATTGAAAACACAGAACTGCATGAAGCTCGGCGTGCCGAGAAGTTTCCGACCGCGATAACGTCTGCGTGAAATGAATGCGCGTTCCACAATGAGAATCATTTCGTACAGAAGAGCCGGCAGAGAAGAGGCCGCGAAGATCTTTTATAAGTGACTTCGCCCTTTAATAAATAGGCCTCTTCACGGAGAGCGCTCTGCGTCGTCAGTTTCGTGTGTTCCGGCCGGTGGCGGACCGGAGTGATAGATGATCCGCTAAGTGCTCATTGTCTGCCCAGAAATAGCATCCGGACCTGTGCGGAGATATCATGGAGTGCTAATTGTTGGAGGGAAAGCGTGACGCGCCTTCGCGTTCAGACTCCCTCGGGCACCGCCAAAGACTCGTTTAATTATGCCCTGCTAGCTAATGACCTGCTCGCAAATTCATGATTCCTCATCTCCATAAAACAACTCGGTAATGATATTCTAAATGGAAGAAAGGCGGTGTGGTTTAATATTGAGCGCTCTTCCAGTCAGCCGCCGCTCTCCGACAGCCTCCAGTACACCCGCCCTTCATTTCATCCACATGCAGAAACTGTGAGCTGGCAGTGCAGGGGTTAACTAGCTGTACATGTTGGAGGTATTGTCACATGCAGAAAACCTTGGTCATATACTGTATGTATATATATATATTGACTGGGTTGTCAAAGACACTAGTGTGGTATTGTTTTAAAAAGGTAGTGAATTTGGGAAAATTGAATTACCCCCCTCTCCTCCCGGCCTTGCTATGCTTACCTTTTGGGCGACTGCTCCTTCCCCATGGCCGGTGTCGGTGTACTATCAGTACTGCCGTGTAGCGCAGCCCTGCGCTCTGCATTTTGAATTTCGCTCACAATTGGCGAGCACTCATTATGAATGAGAAGTGCTTCTTGCCAATCCCTCCACTGGCTTCCATCCCCTGCCCCTCTCTGCCAATCCCTCCACTGGCTTCAAAGCTCCTTCTTTGCCCAATATCTAATATGGAGGGGGTAACTCTATAATAATGAACGTGGATTTGGAATGGGAAGTCCAACCAACTCATATAAGTGTAATGGTCAGGTGTCCACAAACTTTTAGTCATAGAGTGCATTCCTAAATCATCGCTACTCTAATAAAATAAAGCTATAAATAAACAATAACTAAAAGCAGCTAAATCTCCCAGACTGATATGTATAAAACAAATCCTTCTCATTGGTCTACCTCTACACAGTCTACCCTCCCCTTTAATCCATCATGAATGCTGCTGCCAGACTCATCTATCTCACCAACCAGTTTCTGCTGCCCCTCTCTGCCAATCCCTCCCCTGGCTTCCAACTCCCGCCCCCCTCTGCCAATCCCTCCACTGGCTTCCATCCCGTGCCCCTCTCTGCCAATCCCTACACTGGCTTCCATCCCCGCTCCTCATTGCCAATCCCTCCACTGACTTCCATCCCCGCTCCTCATTGCCAATCCCTCCACTGGCTTCCATCCCCGCTCCTCATTGCCAATCCACCCACTGGTTCCATCCTCTGCCCCTCTCTGCCAATCCCTGCACTGGCTTCCATCCTCCGCCCCCCTCTGCCAATCCCTACACTGGCTTCCATCCCCCCCTCTGCCAATCCCTCCAATGACTTCCATCTCCCTGCCCCTCTCTGCCAATCCCTCCAATTACTTCCATCCCCCGCCCCTCTCTGCCAATCCTTCCACTGGCTTCCATCCCCTCGCCCCCAAAAATAGTTAAACATACGAACATACAATGCCACAACTCTGCCCTAAGTGACTTCCACCCCACTAGTCTCAAAATATAATTCAAACCATCCTCAAAATTCCTCCCAACACCTCATGCTCTCTAGCTCCCTTTTCACCTCCTCTGACCCTCGCTTCTGGGACTTCCCCAGATCCTCTCCCATCCTCAGGAACTCCCTGCCCCAACCTGTCTGACTATCTCCTACTCTGTTCACCCATAAAACTCTTATAGATTGTAAGCTCTCAGGATCAGGACCCTCCTCCTAACCCTCTTGTATTGCATTGTATCTGTACTGTATCCCTTTATGTTGTAAAGCGCTGTGCAGACTGGTGGCGCTATATAAATCCCGTATAATAATAGTAATGAAATGTCTTCATGGGGCAGACATGTTTCTTTATTGCATACGCAGTCTCTGCTTCCTGCGGCTGTGCTTCCCTTTGTAGGTGGAGGTCTATAGTCGGTGTAACCATAAGCGGTGAACGATACAACTGAGATTTTCATGCTGCAGCCTTTCGCCTAGGAAAGTAAACCACGTCTATGCTTGCTGGAGAGTCTGCAAATCTGAACTATACATTTTAGGGAATGAGAGCGCTGGGCAGTCTGCGCAGTAGCAGGCTGAGGGCCGATCACGCGGGCACTGTACACAGGAGACGTGGGCAGATCACGGAGAGCGGTGTCTGCCCAGCTGGCCGAGGGACTGGTACCGTTATGACTGCTGCTAAGGATCTATGTGAGGGGAATGAGGTGCCTGCAGGGTGGGGGTCGTGTCGCCATATTTGTCAGATCTTTTTGGCCGGCCTCCATGCCGATTGGCTGGGAAGCCGGCTTCCCGGCCAATCGGCATCCAGCCGGCCAAACAGAATGTAGTCGGCTTCCCCTGCAATCAAGAAGGTGGGCAGTGGGTAATGACACGCCGCCTGGCTCCCTGTTTGCCCGGGAAGACAGCTCTATGCTACCGGAAGTACCGGTATCGGCTATTAACGAAATCTAAATATCGGTACTCGATACCGCAAAAAACCGGTATCGGTGCATCCCTAGTAAACTGTATAGTCTGGCTATTAACTGGAGACTTGATAGTATTTCTCCTATTCTGTTGCTGTGCAAGTCTCGCCAGCAGCTGGTTTAGAAGACATGACACTGTAACCAAAGCAGAAAAGCGGAAGTTTTATTGTATGTCGTCCTTTGTGTTGCAGGGTGTGGAGGGAAGCGCGGGACCGCATTGTTGGCTTTCCTGGACGTTATCATGCCTGGGACATCCCTCACCAGTCCTGGCTGTACAACTCCAACTATTCCTGTGAGCTGTCCATGGTGCTGACGGGAGCGGCCTTCTTCCACAAGGTAAAACTATCCTTATGCCTCTCTCTGCATGAGGGGAACTGCTGCTTTCATCCTTATAAACTATTCATTTTAACCACTTCATGCCCCCGCGGATATTTTGTATCCAGAATCCCAGTTATTAGTTTAGACGTTTGGTGCCTCGACAGATTTTTATGGTGTCACTACCGTGTTTCCCCGAAAATAAGACACTGTCTTTTATATTTTTTTGGCTCAAAAAAAAACACACTAGGTCCTATTTTCGGGGGTAGGTCTTTTTTTTTTTTTTATGTACAACAATCCAAAGTTAATGCAAATCCAAATGAAATAATCCAAAATGGCAAAGTTAAGAATAGTGTGATCGGGGCAATCAGGGGCGCCGTACCTTTCCAAGAGCAATTTTGTAACCAATCGCTGGCCGGAATGAGCGAAGCGCGCTTTCACTATGGATTCCTCACAGGCGGAGTGCATTTGGTATGACTCCGCCTGTGACAGGAGGCGGCGCTGCAGAGGAAACATCGGCTTATGCGGCTCTGCTCCCTCCGCTGCCGCCTCGCTTCCTCTAGCGCCGGCTTCGTTGGCACCGCTGATTCTCTCTCGCGGCTCTTCAAGTTCCCACTTATGCCACCACCGGCCCTGGGATCGGTCACAACTAGGTCTTATTTTCGGGGTAGGTCTTATATTTTAGCAATTCCCAAAACTAAGTCTTATTTTTGGGGGAAACAGGGTAGTCTAATCCCAGCGCCTTCCCTGCAACACCCTGGTCACAGCAAGTGTACCGTGCATAGGAACAGGACTAGGGATGCGCCGATACTTTTCGAGTTCCAGCGCCGATACTTGGCATTTTCACAAGAACTTCCAGCGTTGCAGCTGGGACGGGGCTCTCTCACTCCACCTCTGTCCTGAAATCATTAGTCTGTATTGTTTTAGAAAAACTGTCACATGACAAACACAAATGTATCCGTACTCGTACTCGTAAAACTGGTATTGATGCATCCCGAATATATATTCATAAAAACAAATCATACAATAAAACAGAGATGTACAAATCCCGAGAGCTTCGTGTGGTCCTTACAGATGACAGCGGCCTCCTAACTTTTACATTTTTCTCTAGTCTAGTCTTGGAGCTGGAAAAGTATCGGTACTTGTACCGAGTACTGTACTTGGTATCGTTGCATCCCTAAACAAAACCATGTAAATGCACACTAGTCTACTAGACAATGACTTCCTAAAATACAACTTCAACACATACACCAAAAAAATAAATAAAGAATCTATGCCAGCGGTGGCACCAAGGTGCGTGTTAACATGTCCATGGTGCGACGTCATCACGCCTGCGCGCTGATGTACTTCACTGCCGGTGGCTATCTTAGTGATGGCGTCAGCAAAGGGGGGGGGGGGTTTGACCCCCCCCTCCCTGGTGTTGTTGTTGGGCTCTCTGGCCATAACCGGGTGCCCTACTTACGAGGGGGTGACACTAAAATGACCGTGTGGTGCCTTCCCGCTCACCCCCCTTGTGACGCCACTGATCCCCGGCCCATCCTTCCTAGTTGCATAATCTAATCTAGAGATCCCTCCCCTTACTCGGGTGCTTGCATAGCTCTCCATGACGGCTTCCTCCAGTGTTTGTCCTTGGTGCAGAAATCTCTGGCACTGCACACTGAATGCCCATAAATCTAAATAGAGCCGTACACCTACTGCATACAGTTGTTGTTTACAAGTGTACGGAAACCCAGAATCTATGGGGGTTATTCGCAAAGCTGCCAAAGGCAGCCGAGTGAATAACCGAGCCGAAGCGAAGTGAGACGAACAACGTTCGGACAATTCACTCCGGCTCAGTACGGCTGATTTCAGCCGCACACCGGCTGCCTTCGGCTGCACTTCAGTCAGTCGCACATGTTCTGCATGTTTGGCTGAGCAGAAGTGCAGAAGGACTTCGACTCAGGCAATCCAACATCTGAATCGGCTGAGCCGAAGCTCCGGGGCCGAACGGCAGTAAGTGAATAGCCGATGGCCGCCGAGCTTCAGGTGTCACTTCGGCTCAGTCGAGGGAAAGCATATGCCTTCGGCTCGGCTGAGCTGCTCGGCCGCCTTTTCAGAGATATAGTGAATAGCCCGTACAGCAGCCCTTCGGCTCCTTGGTGAATAACCCCCTATATCTCAGTATGTCTAAATTTAGCATCTTCTCTCACTACATACAGTACCACCACCACTATACACAGAACCTTCCAACAACAGCACTCCCTGTTGCAGGCTGACAACGCTAAGCTATGCCTTGCAAATAGCACTAGCGTTACTGGGCTGCCGATCTGATGGGTAGCACCACAGCCAATCGACGGTCGCTTCCTGCCTACATGCACTGCAGCGAGGGCTGCCTGGCATTAGGGAGGGTTTCCTGATGGTGACAACAGTGGACCATGCCTGCTTAATATGTTAAATGACCCCCTTGTAGTCTCCCCCCAGAAGTATGTGTGACAGGATGACAACGCAGGAGGGAGACAGGGACAGAGTGTTGTCTGCCTATAACAGGAAGTTGTCTGCCTTTGATGGCAGAGTTCCCCAAGCGGGAAAACATACATAAACACGCATTAACAAAAACCCTCCAAAAATGCTTGAAGAAGCTCGGATGTGAACCTCGGCTTACTGTACATCTTGCATGTTGTGGATGAATAAGTGATGGTGGAGGTGCATGTGGACGTCATAGTACCAGAATCAGTCTACGGCAAAGAGCACCTGTTGCGTTCTGTGAAGCATGACCAATGATAAATCTTGGCAGAGCGCTCACTGATGTGTTGTGTGTTCTCTCCCCTCCAGTATTATGCCTATTTATATTCCTACGTGATGCCGCAGGCAATCCGGGACATGGTGGACGAGTATATCAACTGTGAAGATATCGCCATGAACTTCCTGGTCTCCCACATCACCCGTAAACCTCCCATCAAGGTGAGTCCGCCATCACTCCTCGCACGCCATCACTGCGCTATTTCTGCCAGGCGAGTAGTGTGCACTGAGGGAGAGCGGCCTGCTTAGAGGTCCCTGAAGTCTTTAGGTACTTTGTGATCGACTTAAAGAGCGGATGCCGGGCACCTGTCCAGGTCTGAGCCGGGAATAATGGGCAACGGTGGCATCGTCCATGGATATTATTCCTCCTGCACGCTCCTGAGAGCAGCAATATAATATGCACTAAACTCCAAACTGCTGCATCATTACTTTCCTTCATGGGGGGAGGAGGGAGAGGGGGGTCCCATTAATCTGTTGTCCGTGGCGTTGGTCTCTTTATGAGAACCCGTCACCTCACCAAAGGTCTACCTGTGAGGTCTCACCTGCACTCCATGTAACAGGAAAGGGCTGCAACCTCTGTAACGTTTTTGTTTCTTTGTTATTGTTTCCTGTGTTTCTCTTTGGGAGATTGCCGCCCACTTCCTGTCTCCGGATCAAAAGAATTTCTCAATGGGGAAAGAATGTCACCTAAAAAAACACCTGGGGTAGTGCGATGGCAATCTCCTGAGCCATATTGAACACACCGGCCGGGCATTCTCAGCGTAAACTGAACCTGCGGCGAGGCTACACAGATTCTCACCAAGTTGGAAATCTGCTTTAAATGAAACCCTCGCTGTCCTGTAGCTGCATGCGCTATGGACTAATTGGTTCCTAAATTCCACAATTCCAGCACAAAAAAAGAGCTTGCTTGCTTAATGCCTGCTGTGAGGGGAATCTAAGCTGCTGGGACACTTCCGGGAGGAATCGGTAAACTAAAAAACAATCCTGTTGAGTTTACAGATGTGTATTGAGCTTGTAGTCCATCCCGGGGAGGGGGGAGCTTGGAGCGGTGACTACTTTAAAACACCCACGGGGGCCATGGGGAACACAAGTAGCCCCCCTCCAGAAGGAAGGACAGTGTCAGAGATGATTGGAGGATCTACAGCCGAGTGATACACAAATAAGATACATTGGGGGAAATTTATGAAAACTGGAGCAGCTGTGCATGGCAACCAATCAGCATCTCTCCTCAGTTTGCTCAGTTATGATTTGAAAATGAGAGAGAGAAGCTGGTTGGTTGCCATGCAAATCTGCTCCAGTTTTCATAAATCCCCCCATTATTGTTAATAGTTAAGGTGCTTGAATGGTCTTTTAAGATTTAACTCCTGAGGTTAGTGTCACTTTAAAACAAACAACCTGTAAAAACACAAGTGTCTATACTCGCTGGTCCCACCACCCGTGCCCTCGTGTCTTTGCTGTCCTGCAGCGCTACAACCTGTGGCAGAATCTGTGCATCAGATATGTGTCCTCGCTGCATGCCGCTGCCACTACATCACCACAGGATATAGTAGGGAGGAACCCCAGGAGGGGGCAAAATACCTTTTGAAGGAGCCTCTGCATTACACTCAGAACTCGCTGATCATGGGTTCTGTGCTCTGTGGGCTTCCTTGCAAAACATAATCATTGCACATTGATAATGAGATCACTGCTGCTGTGTTTTTTTGTTTAGTTTTTTTTGCAAGAGGCGGACAATTCCTTTAAAGGAGAACTATGAGGGGTGTGATTTCCACTCATCCTCATAGTTCGGGGCGACGTGTGGCAATGAAACTGTCACAGGTCGGCTCAGTAGATCGGGAAGTGAGGGAACGCATAGCGGCGCTCGCTCACTTCTCGATCCTGTCCCTGCAGAGAGCCGTGACTGTCACTCACGGCTCCCTGCAGGGTTCCCCCCATCCCCGCTCCGATCCTCCAGCGCTGACTGGCGGAACGGACGGGGGAGGGGGGCGGGTACAGCTGGCTCTGCTTCTAGATAGGCAGAGCCAGCTGTCACTCACGCAGCTGGTTGGATCCAGACAGTGATGTCGGGATCTGTCCCGGCTGCGGCTGTCTCAGTATGTAGCTGTAGCTCGCGGTATACTGATCTGTGGGTGACGGGAGGACGTTAGTTTGTGTCCTCCCCTGACCCTTAGGAGAACTATGGGGAAAAACACTGACCCCCCATAGTTCTCCTTTTAAATCTCCTTTACATTGTATAAGACTTTTGAGAGCCGTTATTAATTTAAGCCGCCTGTTTTCCCCCCCTATGCAGGTGACCTCTCGCTGGACCTTCCGTTGCCCCGGCTGCCCCCAGGCTCTCTCCCACGACGACTCGCACTTCCACGAGCGACACAAGTGCATCAACTTCTTCGTCAAGGTGTACGGATACATGCCGCTCCTCTACACCCAGTTCAGGGTGGACTCCGTTCTCTTCAAGACTCGGCTTCCTCACGACAAAACAAAATGTTTCAAGTTCATATAACGCACTGAAGTCCCAACAGCGCGGGGTCTTCCTCGCGTCCCGCTACTCGGACGTCGCCCGAACTGTTCTCTCCAGTCTTAAACAATGATGAACTTGGCTATAGGAAATTCTGTATTATAGAAGAACTCGGCGTTCTCTGTACAAAAATTATTTCTCCCGCGGAACTTTATCCTTTTAATTGGCCAAGGGGGAAATCTTTTTTTTTTTTTAATGACCGTACAGATATTTTACATTTGCGTGGTGACACTTTTACCTGCTTCATAGGACGCACGTTGACTGAGACGTTTGGTTTGGTGGGACCTCCAGACGCGTAGAAAGGTTTTCTTCCACCAAGCTGGACATTGAGATACGATGGTCCTAAACGGCGAGAACGTCGTCGGATGAATTGATTAAAGTTTTTTTGTTTCTTTTTTTCTAATCGGCCAATCCGGAGACTTGGGAACGATCGACGTGCGCCGGATTTAATTATTCGTGAGAGGAGCTGAAGGTCGGAGAATCTCTCTCGTGTGGTGATCATGACGAACTATGTGATAACTGTTTACAGTCATAGACTTTAGACATAATAATATATCACGAGATCCTCTTTTTGGAATTCTAAGGAAAATGAGCGGAATTTAAATATCCCGGCCTCGGAAGACGAAGTGTTTATAAAAAGAGTATAGACCAGGGGTTCTCAACCTGTGGGGCGCGACCCACAGTTGAGGGGGGTCCCCACGTGCCATGTGCTGCTCTAGGTAATAGGCTCCTCAGCCGCCTCCTAGCGCAGCAGTGTCAGTTCTCCTAGAGGGCGCTGCAGCGGCCGGAGAGGATCAGAGAGAGGGGGAGCAGGCAGGAGTGAGGGGAGGTGAGTGCTTGGGCACCAGAGGCCGCACTGGGCACCACAGAGGCCGCTCCAGTCCCACCCACCGTGCCTCCAATCTGGTCCCACCCACCCGTGCCTCCAGTCTGGTCCCACAGAGGCCGCACTGGATGCCACCAGAGAGTCCCACCAGCCTCCTGAGAGCCTACACAGATACTAGTATTGGCGCATCCCTACATTTTACGGTTGGGGGTCACCACAACTTGGCAAATGTTACCAAGGGGTCCCGGCCCTGGAAAGGTTGAGAACCGCTGGTATAGACCATCGATCCATTTGATAGGTTTAGTGATGTAGTCTACAACCTGTGGTAAAAAATTATTTTGTTTTTTTTAATTATGGTCAACACGAGAAGATTGAATAAAAACTGTTGATTATAGGCGAATAATTCTGTTTCCATGGCAACAACAACAAAAAAAGTAAGTTACCGAACACTAATTCCTGAGAGATTGATCCTCGGAGCGGAACGGTGGCCAGGCTACGAACTTTCACAATGTTTACAATTTTTTTTAAAGCTGAATTTTTAGGATCATCAATGTACAAAGAAATCACCCAAAACATGAATAAAAAAAACTGGACGGGGGAGAAAAACCTTTTCTATAAATGTCTGTGACGTCGCTGCATCGGGAGGCGGGATCCGTGAGGTGGCCCCTGTCGTGTCCTCCATTCCAGGCACACCTCAATCAAGAGCTGAGGGCGGGGGTGGGCTGCTAAAGCCAGGGTAGAACACAAAACATGTCCACCCGTTGCCGGGGCGTTCTACTTACTGCAGCGACTATTATTATTACAGGTATTTATAGAGCGCCAACAATTTACGCAGCACTTTACATTGTGCACATTCACATCAGTCCCTACCCTCAAGGAGCTTACAGTCTAAGGGCCCCATCTCACATATACATACATACATAGAAGGGCCAATTTACCTTCCAGCGTGTCTTTGGAGTGTAGGAGGAAACGGGAGTAAGCGAGTACCTAGGTGAGTACTCGCCCAAATGCTCCGATGCCTAGCACAATACTTCCTGTATCAGGAAGCCGGGCAGCACGTCATCACACTCTGCCCGGCTTCTCGATTGGCCAGGGAAACCGCCTCCATGCTCCCTCGTCACTTGTAATAACACGCTGTCCGCCTTCCTGATTGGTCGGAAGTTGGCCAATCAGGAAGCCGGCTCCATGTTTTCTTGTCACCAAGCATGGGGACGGCTTCCCTGCTAATCGGGAAGCCGGGTGGCGAGTCTTTACACACCGCCTGGCTTCTTGAATGGGACTTCCGGTACTCCTACTATACACTGAAATCCCGGTATCGGTGCATCCGGCGACAACAAACTCGCAGCTCCGCAGTGTCACCTCTGAAGCTGCAGCAGCTATCCTGAGCCCTCCTTCATTTCCTGTGTGAACGACCTCCGTCATTCATCATCCCCCTCCTCCTGATCCGTA
This sequence comes from Nanorana parkeri, assembly GCF_000935625.1. Classification (NCBI taxonomy): domain Eukaryota; kingdom Metazoa; phylum Chordata; class Amphibia; order Anura; family Dicroglossidae; genus Nanorana; species Nanorana parkeri. The sequence continues at coordinate 103,145 of NW_017308979.1, forward strand.
CTGCCATTGCCCGCCTTCCACACCCATCTCGCTGGCATCCTTTTAGGTGTGTGTGCTGAAGCAGCTGATCAGCAGATTGCACAGCTGAAGTCTGCAGCACCCAGTGGCCTGTAGCTAGGAGCAGGCACGTCTAAAACAATGCTGGGGGATGTGTTCTTTCATATAAAGCTCTTGAAAGAGGATCCAAGGCAGGGTGCTGTGGTGTTCACCAGAAGCAGCCAGCACCTCCGACCAGACTTGGGCAAAAGACCGTCAGACTTTGGTGATGAGGTCACTTGCTCTCAAAAAAAGCTATTTGTGGAAAACTAAATGATTCGATTGTAAAGTTTTAATTGCATATTAATGGATTGGGGGGATTGTACAGTTGTGTGACAAAGAAAGTACACCCTTATGTTTCTTAATTCCTGTGGAAGCAGTAAGGGGGGTGTACTTAGTTTTTCCACACGTGACTTCTGCATTTTGGCTTTGTAAAATAAATAATGAGGCGGTGTATGTGATGTGTCCTGTGGTGGGGTTGTTGTTCATCGGAGGTATTTACTTAATTTTAAGACCTGCTAAGGACCAGATGATGATGTCCGTGGAATTCAGAGAGGGTGTACTTACTTTTTCACACAACAGTATGCGTACATTACACTTCAGTTTTAGGATGTTTGTTTTTTTTTTTTTTGCTGTAAACTTTGAGGATGGATCGCTCCACAGCGTCCGCAACTACACAAGTCAGCAAAAGCCTTTTCTACAATGTATCCAACCCCTGAATGTCCCTGACCTGGCTGCGTCTCTCACTAAAAGATCGGCGAAGCAAGAAACCAAAACTAACACGGCAACTTTTTGGAGTATCTGGAAGCTAAGGAGTATGGGGGCTCCCTGGGGTATCTGGAAGCTAAGGAGTATGGGAGCTCCCTGGTGTATCTGGAAGCTAAGGAGTATGGAGCTCCCTGGGGTATCTGGAAGCTAAGGAGTATGGGAGCTCCCTGGTGTATCTGGAAGCTAAGGAGTATGGAGCTCCCTGGGGTATCTGGAAGCTAAGGAGTATGGGAGCTCCCTGGTGTATCTGGAAGCTAAGGAGTATGGAGCTCCCTGGGGTATCTGGAAGCTAAGGAGTATGGGAGCTCCCTGGTGTATCTGGAAGCTAAGGAGTATGGGGGCTCCCTGGGGTATCTGGAAGCTGAGTATGGGGGCTCGCTGGTGTATCTGGAAGCTAAGGAGTATGGGAGCTCCCTGGTGTATCTGGAAGCTAAGGAGTATGGAGCTCCCTGGGGTATCTGGAAGCTAAGGAGTATGGGGGCTCCCTGGGGTATCTGGAAGCTAAGGAGTATGGGGGCTCCCTGGAAGCTAAGGAGTATGGGGGCTCCCTGGTGTATCTGGAAGCTAAGGGGTATGGGGGTATCTGGAAGCTAAGGATTATGGGGGCTCCCTGGGCTATCTGGAAGCTGAGTATGGGGGCTCCCTGGGGTATCTGAAAGCTAAGGAGTATAGGGCTCCCTGGGGGTGGGGGTGTATCTGGAAGATAAGGAGTATGGGGGCTCCCTGGGGTATCTGAAAGCTGAGTATGGGGGCTCCCTGGGGTTTCTGGAAGCTAAGGAGTATGGGGGCTCCCTGGGGTATCTGGAAGCTAAGGAGTATGGGGGCTCCCTGGGGTATTTGGAAGCTAAGGAGTATGGGGGCTCCCTGGGGTATCTGAAAGCTAAGAAGTATGGGGGCTCCCTGGGGTATCTGGAAGCTAAGGAGTATGGGGGCTCCCTGGGGGGTGGAGGGGATCTGGAAGCTAAGTGAAGGTCCATGTGAAATCTTGGTGTCTGCTTTTATCTTCTGGAATTGGGTATTGAAGATTTACTGGAGCACAGGCTGAGCTGTGAAGTGAAAATGCAAATGATATGCTAATGAGCACCGGATCCTGTTCCTCAATAACTATGTGAAAGTTCGAATATCAAGCACAGATCTTGTGATTGGTGAACCTGCATTTACTTGGCTATGAAGCCGCCTGTTCTATGTTCGGTGTCATTTGGGCCAACAACCACTTAGATATCGGGGTGATAAGTAGACACGTCGAAGAGGAACTTCACCCAGATCTTCAAAACAACATCTGAGGCGCCTCCTAGGAATGTTTAGTGATGACAATCTACAAACACTTCTAGATAATTTCCGGTGTTCTATCGAAATGTCCAACTTGTCAAGTTCCCCGACTGGTGACGTCACATCCGGTGGCTGCCAGTAGGAGATCTACACCAGATGGAGCTACAGCGTGTGCTCATAGAATCCTTGTCGAGATCTCTAACTATTGCCTCGGCGCCGTCGAATTCTACCGTGTTTCCCCGAAAATAAGACAGTGTCTTATTTTTTTTTTTGCACGAAATAAGACACTAGGTCTTATTTTCGGGGGATGTCTTACCTGGCTGCAGCTGTCCTCTGCCGTCCAGGGAGCCACAAACAGGTGGGCGGGCATGCGTGCGGCCGGGGGGGCGTGTCTGGCAGGGGGGCGGGAGGGAGCTGCCTCTCCGCTCGGAACTAAGGAGACGAGGGGGCGGGCATGCGTGCTGCTGGAGGGGGGGCGTGTCGGGTAGGGGGCGGGAGGGAGCTGCCTCTCCGCTCTGATGTCGTCATCCAGAGAGCAACAGCGTGCGGGTAGGTGGACGGGCGAGGGGGCGGGAGGGAGCTGCGGCCGGTCTTCACAGCTACCCCGGAAGTAAGACCTAGCGCTATCTTCGGGGATGTCTGTAATATAAGACCTACCACCGAACTAGGTCTTATTTTCGGGGTAGGTCTTATATTACAGATATCCCCGAAGATAGCGCTAGGTCTTATTTTCGGGGGATGTCTTACTTTCGGGGAAACACGGTATAACCAGACTCGGCACTGCGCGGCTATCGGCTTCTGTACCTTAGGACAAATAACATTTTTTATATATCGGTTATAGAATCCGATAGCCACAGTCACCACTGCTCACATCCGGTGACTGCCAGTAGGAGATCTACACCAGATGGAGCTACTGCGCATGGCCGTGGAATCCTTGCCGAATTCTCTCACTATTGCCACTGCGCCTGTCTGCTCCTATAACCAGACTCGGCACTGCACGGCTATCGGCTTCTGTACCTTAGGACAAATACAACTCTGTACCGGGTTATAGAATCCGATGAGCCGATAGGCGCGCAGTCGCAGTGGCAATAGTTAGAGAATTCGGCAAGGAATCCATGGGCACGCGCAGTAGCTCCACCTGGTGTAGATCTCTTATTGGCAGTAAAAAAAAAATGAATTGTCTCCGATATCGGCTGCCTTATGGTGTCCTATCACAGAAATAAGTGCTTTGCTCAGCTGCCCCGGTTGACGGATGCTTTATTGTCCTTCTTTATCCGGGTCCATCCCCAGGGTATTGGCGTGCTCTATGAGTTTTCCACCATGGAGGAGCGCTCGGAGTCTGATAAACGTGTGAAGTCAATTTGTTTTGATGTAACTATGAAAAGGTGGTTTCTCCTTTAACCAGTTGACATCCGCGGTGTTAAACCCCCTTCCCATCCCGGCCATTTTTCAGTATTCAGCGCTGCGGTACTTTGACTGACATTTATTCCGTCATGCAGCGCTGTACTGAAATGAATTTTATACCCTTTTTTGGGGACAGATAGAGCTTTCTTTAGAGGTAGACCCCGTGAGGTGTGTGTAGCTAGTTCTGGTCCCCGGCTGCTCATCCATCGGTTCCTGCAAGTGTTGGCCGGGAGCCCCTCCTGGAGCAAACGTTTGTTTAGCTGAGTCATTTGTTTTCAATATTAATAAGAAATATGAGATACGAGTATAACCAACGCGTTTCGGGCGAAAGGCCTCCCACATCTTCAGGGCTGACATGTAGAAGACAATGATTTATTTATATCATGGGACTTGGAGTTCCAAAACAGCTGGAGTGCCGAGGTTCGCCATCACTGCCCTAGGGTAATACGTTGTCCCTTCCGATATTGGATCCGGCTTCCTGACCGGCCCGGGAAGCCGGCTCCATGCTGATTGGCCGACTCAATGCTGATTGGCCAGGAAGCTTCCCAGCCAAACATTTCATTTCCTGGAATCACGGGGGCTCGGCTTTGATGTTGGGTTTTCCAAAAAAGAAAGGGCGGAAGTCCCACATCTCTTCCCCCCCCCCCCCCCGAGTTCCCCCTTAGGATCCATGCATTCAGATCTGTAATGAATATGGATTATGTCTGTTTACCGGTGTCAGAGCCGCCTCCCAAGACATGAGGAAGCAAAGCCCTGCCTCTACCAAGATGGCCGTCCCCCCACAGCGTCAAGGCATGGTAGGTAAGTCAGCCATGGGGATGAGGTCAGCTACAGGGAGACCACAGACAATTCCGGCATCTAGTCTTGTGCCCTCTGCTTGGGCACAGCTTCCCCAGTAAGGTAATTGAACCCATGACCCGGCACAGCGACTTCACATTGATAACTGCGCAGCTATTATAATCTTTACGGTAATCAAAGGAAAAAACATTTTGGTAATGTTAGATATAGAATTGCTGCCAGAAATTAAAAGTTAGTTGTTATTAAGAATGAAGATATTTAATATAAAACACTCAGATGACATCTTGAGATAAAAATAAATCTAAATACATCGAGCCGGTTCTGTACACGTGGGCCATTTACACAGGTTTATGGATCCTCTTAAAGGACAATTCAATATGAACATCGTCTGTCCATCGGGTAGATGGGACTCGGGGGGGGGGGGGGGGGAGGGGTT
>NW_017308979.1:107937-110389 GCF_000935625.1 Nanorana parkeri
GGGAGACGTTTCTTGTGGTGTCAGAGCTCCCTCTGGAGGCCAACTTGGGAAACGCGGTCCATTGTTCAACAATTCTCAGAAGTTCTGGAACCGCAGTCTAAAACTTCTGTAAGAACTTTAGCACCAGGTCCCTAAGCCGAACCCGGAGGCGCTCGTCGTGCTCGCAGATGATATGGGTGGAGTCCTCCTCGAATTGGATGAGCGTGTCGGCCTCTTGCAAGTGGACGATGTGACCCTTGGCCGTGTCCTCTACCTTCACGTCGCTAAATCCGTGCTGCAATTAGAGGAGAGAGGTCGGAACATCAGACGGGAAAGTGATAAGATCATTAGAGAAAGGCAATTACCAATAATCAATAACATTAGTCTCCATGACAATCAGATATATGAAGAGAACCAGTCATGGGGGGATGGTATGGAAGCCAGAGTTGAGTCTTACTCCATTACACTAGTGCAGGAGGACATATGACAGATTGATCGTTTCCCTCGCGTCTGGTGGCGACTCTTCAGGTGAACTCTGACCTGCCAACTGCCTCAGTCCTCATAAGAGCATCCAGACAATGGAGGTCCATGGAGGGGGATCTCCCGGTGTTCTGGTTCTGGACGGAAGGACAATGCCCTGGTTAGGGGAAGGGCAGAGACCACCTTAGGAAGGAACGGAGGCCTAGACCTCAACACCACCTTGTACCTGCGCAGGACCAGTAAGGGATAAAGCTGCCAGTACAGACACTCGCCTTGCCGATGTGATAGCTACAAGCAAAACTTCTGACTAGGGATGAACCGATACCAGTACTCAACCCAAATGCTCCGATACCGGAACTTCCGGTCAGGGGGAGATCTTGCTCTGACCGGCAGTGCCGAGGGAGCATGGAGCCGGCTTCCTTTCCATTGAGGAAGGCGGGTGGTGGGTTATGACCTTAGGGTTATGCTTCCTGACTTGCTAGGAAGCTAGCTTCACTTGTTGCTAGGCTGCCTGGCTTTGTAACCAATCAGGAAGCCAGGTGCCACCTAATGACCCCCCCCCACCTGATTGGTCAGAAAGCCAGGCTGCCTAGAAACAAGTGAAGTCGGCTTCCTAGCCAATTAAGAAGCCAGGTGGCGGGTCATGACGTGTCGCCCGACTTCCTGATTGGCTAGGAAGCCAGCTTCACTTGTAGGTAGCCTGGCTTCCTAACCAATCAGGACGCTGGACGGCCTGTAATGACCCGCCTCCGGGCTTCCCGATTGGTCAGGAAACCAGACAGCCCTGGCAAGTGAAGCTTCGCTAGAACGCCAGCTTCCCAGGCAATCGGAAAGCCGGGTGGCGGGTCATAATCCGGAGCGCGGCTTCCTGATAATTGGGGGCGCGGCTTCCTGATAATTGGGGGCGCGGCTTCCTGATAATTGGGGGCACGGCGGCACTGTTACTCATTATCGGTGACTACCAGAAAAGAAAATATCAGTACTCGTACTCAATGCTTAGCAAAAGAGGAATGTCTCCAATGGGGGTTTCTGAAGACCAAATTAATATCCCACGAAGGTATGGGGGGCCTGACCCTGGGAGCTGCACGGGAGACCCCTTATATAAAAGGTGAGGATTACAGAGTGAGAAGTCCCTGAAATAAATACTCCTCAGCACCATCTAGTGGCCATCATATGCTATGTCTCTGATAGTACATTCAACCTGGAAAGAAAATATACCAAGAACATTCGTTTCTGCTTCCATTCACTCACAACGAACGTTCATCGAGTGGATCAGCGAATTGTTTATAATTGGACCCATTTAAGTTCCGGTTCCAACCCTCACCGACCGGAACTGAGAACAAAATGGCGTCTGTCAGTAAATCCGCTCACCTTCTCCAGGGTCTGTACAAACTGCTCTACAGGAATGGTGCCGCTCAGCAGAGCTTTGAATGGCTGGCTCTCTGGACTCTCCTCCGCGGGTCGCTTCCTCTTCTTCCCTGATGGCGGCGGTGGCGGGAGCTTCGGAGGAGGCTGAGCAGGGAATGAAAGAAACGTCCATTATAGAGGCGCGGGGAGGTCAGCTCAGCGTTCCCGCTACAAACGCAGGACACGGACATTCTGTCCAGGACTTTTGTCTCCCGCTGCTGCTGTGTCAGGATGTCTACAGCCATTGGAAGGTGTGGATTGGACATTTCCAGCTGCCCTCGTACCTAGTCTCCATCATTGCACATGACAGCATCCTGCCCCGCCCCCCCAATAACCTCCGGTCCCCTCTCTGTGACCGGCATCATGCACAATGATGGGCTGGGCCACACTCGCAGCTATAGGTAGCGCTACAGTGGGCTGCAATCCTACTCGGACACCCGATGATGTACTCGCCCGACAATCATTTTCTTGGAGTCCATTCAAGCCCACAGGAAGTCACATATAAAATCAGGTTATACTGCCGCCTATAGGAGGACTGAATAGGATGACCCCTCCTCTACCCAGCATGCCTCAGTTTGTAGCAAGT
>NW_017308979.1:110437-114598 GCF_000935625.1 Nanorana parkeri
AAGTCCCTCAATGGACTCCAAGAAAAATTTACATTCTTGTCCATTGAGGGACACAGGAAATCTCTTACTGTTGGGGTGTCCAACTAAGGGGCAAGCAAACAGCAGAAACCACTAACAGGCCCAGAAAAATAGAGCTGGGGATTCGCCTGAAGGGCCGACATCCAAATCCAGTACAAGTAGGGGAACCAGCCACAGAGTGAGGACACAGAGAAGTAATCTGATGCCCTGGACCAAGAAACGGTCACCAACCAGAAAAAAAAAATGGATGACTCAACATGGAGGGAGCGCCGAGCAAGAAGCCGGCCAACCTAAACCCACCAAATGCGTGGAACACGCACCAAATTCCTGCTTAGGGAAGAAAATGATTAGACTAAAAAAAGACGTCCATCTTCCTAAGACGCTAGTAAAAAAAACAAGGCATGCTGGGTAAAGGAGGGCTTCTCCTGAGCGGGCCTACTTATTTTAAGGTTGCCAGAGTCCAATCCTCCTGCAGGTGGCAGTATAACCCAGCAGTGCATATGACCTCTTGTGTCCCTCAATGGACAAAAAAGAACCTCAGGTTAGGGTCAGCTGTGCACACAACGCTGCCATCCGTCCCGGTGCTTACATAGAGCGGCCATCTTTACCGAGCAGAAGACGCCATTGGGACTTCTAGGTCCTCGGCTGATCTACAATGTAACCGAACCGTCAGCCCCCGGGCCCGGCCACTCACCTGCAGGACGTGCTTGTTGTCTTTCGTATACAGGACGGCAGACACGGTCGCCAAGGAAACGCCGGGTTTAATTTCCATCGGTACCAGAGACTCGGCCAACTAAAGAAGAAGGAGGATAAGACATAACGGAGGAGATAAAAAAAACACCGACAGACCGGATCTCATCTCTACGATGTCTCCGGATATACAGGACTGCAAATGGAGGGGGAGGGGCAGAATGCCCAATCTAGTCTGGTCAGACATATGGTAGGGGGGCCCCATCGTCCAGCCTGACCCTCAGCAAGACAGGAGCACCCAGTTATGACAGACCGGGAAACTCCTGATCTATCACCCCCCATTCTATCCGGCTGGAAGCTCTAATCCCTATTGTATGATGGGAGTTGTAGTATGATACAACCCATTGCATGATGGGAGTTGTAGTATGATACAACAGCGCCTGAAGTAAAAGGAAGTGATGTCGGTGCCTGATTGACCTCTCCTCGCTGTGCCCGGGCATTGGTACTCCTCCATCTAATGCAATGACGTCACAGACATGAAAAAGGGTCATTGGCACTAAAACTGGGCAAGTTAAAAAAAACGCGTGTTCCTGATTCTGAGGAAAAGGAAGAGACGTGACGGGGGCAAAACTTTCCACAAGTTCACCTTTATCTTTACTGGTGGTGACTGGGAGAGGGCGGAGTCACCAACACACAGGCGAGATCTTGGGGAACGCCGAGTGCCTCAAATCCCATGAGAACATTCTCCGGCACTGTACTGGAGCTTCTTCCTGTGAGATTTGGGCTGCTCGGCCTTCCCGGGATCGCTTCTGAAGGGCGGTGCTGCCACTCACAATGGGGGGCGTGGCCCTGAAACCTTTCTACTGCATGTCATTTTTCCTAATTATAATAAAAAATAAAACCCCCAGTGGTGATTAAATACCACCAAAAGAAAGCTCTATCTGTCCCCAAAAAATGGTATAAAATTCATTTCAGTACAGCGTTGCATGACGGAATAAACGTCAGTCAAAGGACTGCAGCGCTGAACACTGAAAAATGGCCTGGCCAGGAAGGGGGTATAACACCTGGTCTTGAAGTGGTTAAGTGAATCTCCGCCTCCTGCTGATCACCGATTGATAAAATGAGAACTCGGATTATTCGTCTTGTTTACACAAATCATGAGAAGTAACCTACAGATGCTGCGGCCTCACCTCTGGCATGACCTCGATCTTCTCGTAGCGTCTCTTGAAGGGGAGGGTGAGCACCTCAGCGCGGCGATAGGACATGGGGGGAGGCTGGCAGTCTATCATGAGGTCGGATCGGTGGGATTGGGAGGCTGGCGGTTGGGTGTACTGCTCCGGACATACCACATGCAGAGGCTGCGGGACAAACCAAGCACAAATGGAAGTTATAAGGCAGTTGTATCAGGTGAATGGTCCATTCATTCAATGCTTGAGGGTTACGGCCTCTTAGGGTGGTGAGATCTCGGTGCTGGACCTCCCGGGTCTACACACTTGCTGCAGACAACAACAAGGAGGTCTCAATATTCAGAGAATACATCAGCAGTCCAGAGTGAGACTTCAAGAAGACCCGGGAACGATGGTGGGGAGGTCTCACCAGGCCAGGATTCCCCACAAGGCCAGGACTCGGGGCGGCAGCGGTGTGGAATCCCCCAGAACATAGATTTCTGGGCGCCGGGCAGTAAGTTGCTTTCTACATTTAGTCCTGCTTTGGGAAGGCGGGACTAAATGAAGACTATCACACAGGGGCTTGTTAGCTTCTGTGTGATAGCAATAAAGTTAAGTGAAAAAAGAAATAATAAAATAAAAAAGGTGATTAAAAAGTAAAAAAATTATAAGAAACAATATAAAAAACAAAAAAACGGACCCTGCCATCCTCCGTTGATTAACCCTAAGGGGGGGGGGGATTGCAGAACCTGGCCTTGGGGCGGCAGGGAGGGTCTCACCCATAAAGTCCACAAAGGGAAACAAGAACCCAATGGCTGACTTACTCCATAGAACCCTATATGTCAAATATCACATGTGGGTGGAATGCCCCTCCTCCCCCAAGCTGGGTGCTCACCACATACCGGAAGTGCGATGCAGACAGTTCCCCTCATACAATTAGGTGCCTCTGGATCTTTGGACTCACCTGGACCTCCTTCAGAAGTTTGGTGACTTGGATGAAGTTGAGTCTCGTGTCGATCGGACAATAAACGCACTTCATGGCCAGCGGCTGGTACGGGGCCAAGGCGTCCAGGTAGGAGAAGTCTGGTTCTGAATGGAGGACAGATCACAGTATTAGACGACGGCCGTCATGTATTTCCAGGTCGCAGAACTGGGGCAGCACGTTGGTTTCCGACACCGGGAATTCAGCACCGACGTCTTCACCGAAAATATCTCCCCAACATGTCCCCGAGCCCGAAGTCTAAGAGAACCACAAAACACCCCCCAAAACTGAACCCTAAAACTTAAGCGAATCCCCTGAACCTCAACCCTAAGCAGAGCCGGATCATCCACAAGGCAACCTAGGCAGGAATCTAGGGCCTATGGATGACCTTTGACCCCCAGAACAGCTGGTGCCATTCCAATATAGACAATGCAGATGGGGCAACTTCTCTGTCCAATCAAAGCGATGGGGGGTGGGGGTGCTACCTTGTGCCAGAGCCCCTTCTGCCTCAATCTGACTCTGACTCGAACTGTAACCAGTGACCTGAAACACTATTTCAGATGTAGCCTAAGGGACACATAGACATGGGGATCATTGTCCGGTCAGGCTGGTGGCCCCAGAACAAGGACACACTGACACTTGGGGGGCCCAGAACAAGACATGGTTCTATATACCGGTGAATATGATGGTGTTCAGGCTGGACTTCCCCCAGAGCTCCATGAAATGCACCACGTCCCCAAATCTCAGGGTGGGGTGCCCGGTGAACACCACACACGGCTGCTTGAAGTCGTTGCTGAAGTCCCCGTGGATGCTGGGGTAATGCTTCAGCTTGTTGGTTTGGATCAGCTGATAGAAAGAAGGAACAGAGGAAGATATAAAGGGTTAATCATCGCCAACCAATCCGAGCAATGCCACAAAATCAGCAATGTGAGCCCCGCCAATGCCATCCAGAGGCTGTGCCCAGCCAGGAAGTCCCCTCAGTCCTCCTATGAAGAGAACCTGTCATGGCACAAACATGGGAGCCGCCATTGATGACTTGTCTTTGTTGAGTTTGCGTGTTCCGGGCTTGTCACCCTTCTCTTTACCTCTCTACTTAGCGACTCATTGCACGATCTGATGGGTCGTGTCATTTCTGGGTCAGGGACTTGCCAAGTAGTGAAGGAAGGACCGGAGCTTGCACCTTCAAAAACAAGTCAGCAATGACAGCTCCTATACTGCCATCCTGGGAGCTTTCCTTTCAGTTTTCTTTACTTTTCCCATGATCCCTTGCAGCCGGCCCGAGGAAAGTCTGATTGGGACTTCAGC
>NW_017308980.1:0-15907 GCF_000935625.1 Nanorana parkeri
GGGTCTGAACGTGCGAATTGTGGCCGTCAACGACTAGTCAACGTTAGGGCAGGACGGAGAGTGGCAAGAATGGTACAAGACAACAGAAGGGTAACAGTGCAGTGTCAAATTCCTCGCATCACCTTTCAATATCTCGTGGAGTCACGAGGCGGCCCAACAAAGTCATCTCATGGAGTCATTTCATGGCCCAACAAAGTACTGATGGGGTGGTCATAATAATCTGGCCACTCAGTGTACATCCACCATCTTTCCCCAATAGCAAAGCAGTGAAAGCACCAGCTCCCAACCCCCATGGCGTCAGTGTGACGTCATATTCCCACCATAATATTTAAATACATTTATACAAATCATATATAACAAATAGTAAATCAGTATATGCAAGCCCAAAGCAATGTACCTGTATGTGGGGGCACAAATCACAAACCAGAGATTCACCCTGTTAAATACTGCTGACGACAGACTGTGGCTGCAGAAGTCAATACACCATCCGCATGGTATACTGTTCTAAATCATTTTAAAGGTAGCACTCCATGATATGCCTGCAGTTTCCTTTGTAGCTGCCTTAGCTCTTTCTCTTGTAGGTGCCTCTCAATTTTGCTGCTCAGATTTCCAGATTGAACAGTCCTTTTTCAGGTGACCAGTCTTTTACAGCAAAAACATGCTCTGCTTTCTTTGTTTTGCTTTGCTCTCTCATGCACCTTAAAGGCCAAAAAGGACAGGCAGACGCTCCCATGCAGCAATAAGAGGGCAAGCAGCCTCTGTATCCGCAGGCCAAAGTATTGGTTGTGGTACATCCTCTGCAGGCAGGGCATGCTTGTCCTTTTTTATCTGGTGCTGGCCGTGTTATTCAGCCACAACATACAGAAGAGGTGGTGGATTGGATAATTAAGCCATCCTCATCCTCTTCATCCTCTGTCATTCAGCTCATACTGGTTCTCAGTCCACCGCAGTTGCCAAAGCGGCCTATTCTGCCTCCTTGTCCACAGCTACTCCTGCTGTAGCCTCACCATCATGCATGGAGGAGTCAGCTGAATTGTTTGAACACACCGTCAGTGACATGCTGCTGGAGGAAGTAGAGCAATTACAATGGTCTGATGTTGGCTCTGAGGTTGAGAGAGGGAGTAACATGAACCTAGAGGGAGGGGGTGATGGACAACAAACTGGCACTCATGTCCCCCCAGCTGCAGCATACTGCAGCTGGGGGGACATGAGTGGGCTAGTCACTTTTTGGTACAATTCCTCCAACACACATGTGGCCACATACAACTTTCACCCAATTACAGCTGTATACTTGAATACATGTAAGTGAAGAAAAAAAAAATATATATATATGGGTTCGTGCCTAATTAAATATGAAATATTGATTTAAATATGGTGGTAGGTGATTGTAAATATAAAAATGAAAAAAATAAATATATATATATTGTCGTGTGAAATAAGTTATTTGTGAGAAATAAATTCTATAAAATCTGGTGTGAAATCTAGCTTAAACGAGTGAATTTCTTCCGTCAAAGGAAGAGCGGTGGAGATGGGGGCCACCTGACTGACGCCTTTTAGAAATGTTTTCAGTCCTCATCTCTCAGGGGTGTTAACTTTAGGCACCCATCGGCAGCGTCTGCATCATATGGTGCAGGATTACCTAGGGGCAAGAGCAGACCTGGAGAGCTTTCCAGCAGACGATACACTGGCTTACTGGGTCTTGAGAATGGATCACTGGCCAGAACTTAGCCAATATGCCATGGAGCTACTGGGCTACCCCGCATCCAGCGTGCTTTCCGAAAGGACGTTCAGTGCTGCTGGAGGTTTTGTGACAGATAAAAAAGTGCATCTGTCCACAGACTCAGTTGATCAGCTGACATTTATAAAAATGAATCAATCCTGGATCAGCAGCAGCTATCAATCCCCTGATGCAGATGTCACCGAATACATTTGTCGGGGATCAGTGATCTCTGGAAGACTGCCTAGGCTGCCTAACTTAGTGGGTGATTATTCCATCTTCAAGTAATATTCTCGGTGTAGTGCACCACCAAGGACCAATTTTTTTTTTTTTCCAAATAAAGTTTTATTGAGTTACAAACATAGAAGACGTCTTCACATATATTTATACAAATACACAAGCATTTGGGGTAAGTGCCAAGGGTACAAAACTGTAGAATACTTGTGACAGAGATAGGAGAAATAGCGGCAATGCCGCTCAGCTATTGAGACGACAGTAGTACAAATGTTGACAACTACAGGTGGCTGATGTACTGTGTTGACAGGCAGGATAGCGTTTACATTACAATTATAGAGTCCAAACACAGGGCACTGGCGTAAAGCTTTTCTCTACTCTGGTATGAGTGGAGATGTCTCCACCACTATTTGACATGGCGTGCTCTCAGCAAATGAAGCTCCCAGCTCCATTCACAGAGGTGCCGGTGGTGCCCCAGCATGTAGAGATAAGGAATGCACTCTAATTAAAAGGTAGCCTGTGGTGCCCCCCTTTGGGGTTTCCAAGCGTGTCAAACTGCTACACCCTGCTTAACAAACTGACAGGACAAGACAAGGGAGGGGGACAAAGGGATACATAAGTGAGATAAGTGGGAGGGGAAAGGGATGAGTGAGAAAGGTTTTCGGGCTACTTGAGGGTGCGACGTAAGGACCAATTTTTTTAAAATTGTTTTAAGAGCCCGTGGAACGTGCATCGGAAAACAAATCCCCTGTGAACAAAAAAAGTGAACCATGAAATCACAGCACACAAAAACGTGCACAAGGGTGCTTGGTCCTTCAATAAAGAAGGGACATCGATTCCCGACCCCCGGGGCGCAAGGCTCCTGACAGGGGCTGAGACTGTTGGTCCACCAATCCTTTGGGGACCTGCCGGAACAGGTCCCTCAGAGTACTAGGTAGGGGGCTCTTCCGAAGAGAGACCCCCTGGATGGGAGGAGACAGAGAACCCTATATATTAGGGCACAGAATCTCCTCCCCAAATCGGGAAAAGGCCCCGAAGGAACCTGCACCCGCTGCTCTGTGGGTCAAATTAAAAAACCAAAAAAGTGCCAAACGTGCATGTAGTGCAATAGTGCAATAAATAAATAAAGAGTGCCAGTGCACCACGCTGACGGGCCCTAGGGTCCGGAGTGCAAAAATATTGCCCCGGACTAGCCATAAGGCCTGTCTCAGAGGCGAAGTGCAGAATATGCAATGTGGTGTGTGTCCATGTGCACAATGAGTCAAAGTGGGGTCCCACACCCAAGTGACTTTCTGAGCACCCCTGGGACGCCACCCCCAGGAGGCACAACACCACGGGTTCTGCCGCCTCCCTACCCTCCGGCCAGACCCAGTGTTTCTCCGTTCATACCAGGAGGTAGTGCCATCGGGGGTCCTCCCACTGTCTGGGGTCTACCCGTAAACCTCAGAGCCTGACGCAACCAGCAGCGGACCGAACCATCCTCTGACACCCACCAATTACGCCAGAGGGTACTCAAATGCTCTCCCATAGGGCAGCAGCATCCTTTCCCCTCCAACAACTGATAAGAACAGATACTACACTTGATCTTAGCCAAAAGGCCGAGAAGCGAAGGACCAATATTTTTTTTTTTTCGAAGCCCGTGGACGTGCATCAAAACAAACTTCCCCCTGTGAACAAAAAAAGTGCAACCGTGAAATCACAGCACACAAAAACGTGCACAAGGGTGCAAGGTCCTTCCGAAGAAGGGACCTACTTCCCGACAATCCGGGGCGCAAGGCTCCTGACAGGGGTTGAGACTGTTGGCCCACCAACCCGAAGGCCGGTGGACCATTTCCTTCGGGGACCTGCCGAAACAGGTCCCTCACAGTACTTGGCAGGGGGGATCTCCCGAAGAGAAACCCCCCTCCTGGGTGGGAGGAGACAGAGAACCCCGTCCGAGGCACAGAATCTCCTCCCAGCGTCAGGAATAGGCCCCGAAGAAACCTGCACCTTCAGCATCTGTGGGTCAAAAAGCTTTAAAAAAAAGCCAATCGTGCAAATCGTGCATGGAGTGCATAAGTAATACTAAAGTGCCAGTGCACCACGCTGACAGGCCTTAGGGGCCGCATGCAAAAAATTGCCCCGGACTAGCCATAAGGCCTGTCCAAGGGGCGTTGTGCAGAAAATTGCAATGTGGTGTGTGACCGAGTGATCAGTGAGTCAATGTGGGTCTCCCACACCCAAGTGACTTCCTGAGCACCCCTGGGACGCCACCCCCAGGGGGCACAACACCACGGGCTTCTGCCGCCTCCCGACCCTCCAGCCTCGACCAAGCTTCGCATCCACTCCCATCAGAAGGTAGTGCCATCAGGGGTCCATCCCTACCACCGGTGACAAGCCCAGCATCACTGGGCCAGAATCTAACCAGGAGCGACTGTAACCCATCTGACACCCACCAATTACGCCGGTAAATACTAAGCCACCATCTTAATCACCTCGAGAAGGAGTGGTGTCGTTCTTCCATCGGCGACTGATAAGAACAGATACTACACTTGATCATAGCCAAAAGGCCGAGAAGCGAAGGGCCAATATTTTTTTTTTTTCGAAGCCCGTGGACGTGCATCTAAACAAACTTCCCCCTGTGAACAAAAAACTGATAAGAACAGATACTACACTTGATCTTAGCCAAAAGGCCGAGAAGCGCCAATATTTCTGCACCCGCATGTGACAGGTGCACATCATTTGAATTTTTTGCAGCAGGCTCCAATCCCGCACTCTTCAAGAATAACTTTGTAGGGTTACGGTGTGAAGGCACTTGCCGACACTAAAGGCCCAATATTTGGGTGCACCTGTGTGGCATATCATTTGAATATTTTACAGCAGGGTCCAATCCTGCACTCACGAAGAATAACTTTGTAGGATTACGGTGTGAAGGCACTTGCTGACACAAAAAGGCCCAATTTTTTGTGTGACAGGTGCATATCATTTGAATATTTTACAGCAGGGTCCAACTCTGCACTCATCAAGAATAACTCTGAAGGGTTACGGTGTAAAGGTACGCTAACACCAAAGGCCCACTTTTAAAGCACCTGTTGTTACTTTCATCCAACGACGGCAAAAGAGGCACCAGAATTTATGCAAAAAAATCTCTAACCTTGTTCCGAGTGTCCTAAAATGTGGCCTCTTCATTTTAGGACACCAATTACCAATTACCTGCAAAATACTATATATTCCAATGAGCAAAAGGTTTAAAATGCTAAGGGCTTGTTCACACCAATTGCAGCGCGTTCCAGAGCGGTAGCTGCTGGAGCGCACAGCAATCGCACACTAAACTTCCCCCGTCATTCTGGGGTGGGAGGGGGCGTGACGGTGCATTGAAGTCAATGGCACCGCAGCCACGCCCCCCGTCCGCAGTGCATTTGGACGCATGGCAAAACATTGCCTGCGTTCTGTTCCCCTGTGAATGCAAACAATGCTGCATGCTCTATTTTTTGTGTTCACAGTGGATGGAAATCCAGGCAATGTTTTGCCACGCATCCAATTGCATTGCGGGCAGGGCGGCGTGGCTGCGGTGCCATTGACTTCAATGCACTGCCATGCCCCCTCCCACCCCAGAACGAAGGGAGAAGTTTAGTGTGCTACTGGTGTGAACAAGCCCTACAAATGAAACCTATGTGGCTCACAGACAATGTTGAAAAAGCAAAAAGACAAAGAAAAGGACATTTTAAAAATATACAAATGAAGTAACACTTTCAACATTTGAAAGTTACAAATAATATAAGAAAATATGTAAAAAGGAAATCAAGATCACAAAAATTCAAAATGAATGACAGGTTGCACATAGAGAGTAAGCAAACACAATTCTTTAAAGTGTATTTCCTCATTTGCAGTCCAATTTGAGAACACCCCAATATGATTGTTATGTGTTCCTATTCATATAGTAATAGTCAGTGTACCCATTGCACTCCTTACCGCTAAATCCTTGATGAATGGGTTGGGTGCATCAGTAGTCGACGGATGGCCACCGTCCAGGCAAAGTATAAAGAGTTATGGACACCGGCACTCCAAAGTAGAAAAACGTCTTTTATTGACGCATCATGCAACAATACACTTATTGCAACGTTTCGGGGTCACACAGGATCCCCTTCATCAGGCAGAACAAGTGAAAATTACAAACAGATATGGACAAGCATTTATACACATCCTTGTATGTGAGGAGACCAATACCACTGCCCAAAAGTGATCCAATGATGTCATTTCCCGCCAAAATTCAAAATACAGTGTTGCTGTATGCATAGAAAGATTGCTCAAAACATAATTCATGGGTTGTGTCGTGTTAATGCTGCTAAGTCTGGGTGGTGCCATGCCTATGGAGAGACGATTTGAGCAGTATTCCTGCTGGGGCTGTGTGTCTCTGTGTAACGGCTGCAGGGCAGCTGTTACAGAGACACAGGACGGAGTCAGGGGGCGTGGCCAGCCGGAGAGCAAGTGCTCATTACACTCAGGCCGCACCCCTAGGTTGTCTTCCGGTATGAGTCCTGTGGTGATAGGCCGGCACTGGTCGTGTCATCCGTTGCCATGGTGGTGTCCAATGTGTGGATCCATGAGTTACGTGGTATGGTCATAGAACATGTGGCAACACCACATAGGGGTGGGAACCATGATAGGTATCTTCTCCAACGAGAAGCCTACTGGATCCACACAAGACAGTGCCCTAGACTCCTGACGTGAGCAACACTGCACATAGCAAGTAGATCACAGCAGCGTCCCTCCGCACCGATGACACATCCCCATGATTGCCGATCATTCCCCTACACACAGGGCGAGATGACAACCCCGGCAGCGGCTGTTACAGCGGCGTCCCGACGTTGCCATGGCAACGGATGACACGACCAGTGCCAGCCTATCACCACAGGACTCATACCGGAAGACAACCTAGGGGTGCGGCCTGAGTGTAATGAGCACTTGCTCTCCGGCTGGCCACGCCCCCTGACTCCGTCCTGTGTCTCTGTAACAGCTGCCCTGCACACAGACACAGAGACACACAGCCCCAGCAGGAATACTGCTCAAATCGTCTCTCCATAGGCAAGGCACCACCCAGACTTAGCAGCATTAACACGACACAACCCATGAATTATGTTTTGAGCAATCTTTCTATGCATACAGCAACACTGTATTTTGAATTTTGGCGGCAAATGACATCATTGGATCACTTTTGGGCAGTGGTATTGGTCTCCTCACATACAAGGATGTCTATAAATGCCTATTCATATAGCACACCTTTAAAAAAATTTAAAAAATATTCCCATCTTTTCAAGCTTTGCTTTGTTTGGACAGATATTGTTTAACCCCTTCGTGACTGACGACGTACAGTGTACGTCGCCAGCATAAGTTTGAAACTGATAAGAGATTAGCCAGCACAGTACAGACAAGGTTATTTATGTTAACATTAATCTGCATTCCAAAGCAAAAGTACAGAGAACTTTTCTTTCAGAATAAAACATGTATTATGCAAGCAGCAAATAATTTTTTTTTTAGATTATGCTACTTGAATCAGAAATATAATCAAAAATAAAAAATAAGTTTGATCTGAAATTGGCTGCAAAAGTGAAAATACACTTCACATACATTAATACACTCACTCTGTCTCTCCTCGCTCTCCTGGCTGTCTCTCCTTGCTCATCCTCCTGGCTGTCTCTCCTCTCTCTCTCTCCTGGCTGTATTTCATAATTTTCTCTCCTGGCTGTCTCTCTTCGCTCTCTTGGCTGTCTCTCCTTGCCCTCTCCACTGGCTGTCTCTCCTCTCTCTCTTTCCGTGCTCTCTCTCTCCTGGCTGTCATTCTTCGTTTTCTCCACTGGCTGTCTCTCTTCATTCTCTTAGCTGTCTTTCCTTGCCCTCTCCCCTGGCTGTCTCTCCTCTCTCTCTTTCCTGGCTGTCTCTCCTCACTCTCTCCCCCGGCTGTCTCTCCTCGCTCTCTCTCCCCTGGCTGTCTTGCCTCTCTCTCTCTCCTGTCTGTCTCTTCCCGCTCTCTCTCCTGGCTCGCCTTGCTGTATTTTGCAACAGGCTGTGTAAACTAATATTCTTTGATGTAATACATAGCACTTCAACCACCAGAATCCACCAGAAAGGTGTCAGGGAGCTTGGCCTAGCAGACTCAGGCTAATAGGTAATCATGTGTGCACAGCTAAATAAACATACCAAAATGGAATAAAGGGGCTGCCATTCACACCCTTCGTTATCTACCAGCATCATCTTTATGAGCTACTGGTAGATCACGATCTACCTAATGGGCACCCCTGCATTAATATTAAAAATATCAGGTCGAAGCATGTAGGCCTCCAGCAGGATAACCCAGAGTTAATGACTAGAGAAGAAGAAGTGAAGGCAAATCTACAATGTAATAAATAAGATTCCCTTTTGTTTTCAGTTGTAGTGACAATAGTCAGGAGTACAAACAGAGAGGGAAACTCTCCCCTGCGCTATTTGATTCTGCTGTATCTATTGTATTTAATTTTTTACTCTTCTATTGATAACTAAATGTAAAATAAATACGTACCCGTGTACACTCCCATAACAGTATAAATTAGGTATGTTGCTGGTTGTTGTGAGCTTGTAGTATTCACATTGCTGGCATCCATATTTGGACAGTAATTTGCCCCACAGTATGTATAATTTGATAAGCTTGCATTCAATCCTACATGAAAGAAAAAATAATGAACTGTTTTACTCAAACTGTAAGCTAAGCAGATACTCAGTACAGATAATAGTTTTGTAACTCATCTTAAAGACTATCAAAAAATAAACTACCCTTACAGACTTACACACTGCATGGGTTAACCACTTGTTCAGGGAAGCTGTCTAAAGCACTTTTCACTTAGGGTAAAACACTGCAACCAGAGGCGTAACTACAACCTTCAGGGCCCCGGTGCAAGAAACCATAAAGGACCCCCCCCCCTGACCACCATGGCACCGCATGGTTAACAGGAAGACTGCCGAGGTCCCCAGCAGGCGCGGGACCTCAGGCAGCTGCTTGTTTAAAATGTTAGTACCTGTGTTTTGTCGAGAACGCCGACCCAGTATCTGCGCTTACGTACAGACGGGATTACCGGGGAAACCATTTACAAAGTATTTACAAAGTATTCGTTTGTAATATGCCGTCCATGAATGAAGGATGGAATATTATTAACAGTCACAATTAAAGATTAAAGAATAAATCCTGGTTTCCTCGATAATATTGGTCTGTGCGCAAGCGCATATGCTGAGGTCGGCAAATTCGACTACGTCGGCGTTCTCGACAGACCACCGGTATCTGCGCTTAGTATCTGGGCATTTTCCCAAGTATGAGTACTTGGGAAAATGCCCAGTATTGGCAGTGGTGCATCCCTACTTAAAAATATAATGCATTGCTGGGACTTGTAGTCCTACATAGTTGGAGCTATTCTGCATTGATGTATAATAATCATACAGCAATGCAGAATACCACCAGCTAT
The DNA here is from genome assembly GCF_000935625.1 of Nanorana parkeri. Taxonomy (NCBI): domain Eukaryota; kingdom Metazoa; phylum Chordata; class Amphibia; order Anura; family Dicroglossidae; genus Nanorana; species Nanorana parkeri. The sequence goes on from NW_017308980.1 coordinate 9,421, forward strand.
GCGGGACTACAAGTCCCAGCAATACATTATAATAAGTCAGCTATGCAGAATGCCACCAGCATCCCCCCCACACTATAATGCATTGCTGGGACTTGTAGTCCTACATAGTTGGAGCTATTCTGCATTGCTGTATAATCATCATACAGCAATGCCGAATACCACCAGCAATGCATAAAAGTGAGCACTTTATCACCAGCATCCCACACACACAAACCCCCACCCCCCACTCCAGACTTACCTTACTTCTCCAGCAGGGCCCTCTTTCAGGAGGGATGCGGAAGGTCTTGCGAGGGGAGCGGAAGGTCTCACGAGGGGAGCGGAAGGTCCTAGGGGGGAAGCGCAAGGTCTCAGGAGGGGGAGCAGAATGTCCCGGGAGGGGTGCGGAGGGTCTCAGGAGGGGGAGCAGAATGTCCCGGGAGGGGTGCGGAGGGTCTCAGGAGGGGGAGCAGAATGTCCCGGGAGGGGTGCGGAGGGTCTCAGGAGGGGGAGCAGAATGTCCCGGGAGGGGTGCGGAGGGTCTCAGGAGGGGGAGCAGAATGTCCCGGGAGGGGTGCGGAGGGTCTCAGGAGGGGGAGCAGAATGTCCCGGGAGGGGTGCGGAGGGTCTCAGGAGGGGGAGCAGAATGTCCCGGGAGGGGTGCGGAGGGTCTCAGGAGGGGGAGCAGAATGTCCCGGGAGGGGTGCGGAGGGTCTCAGGAGGGGGAGCAGAATGTCCCGGGAGGGGTGCGGAGGGTCTCAGGAGGGGGAGCAGAATGTCCCGGGAGGGGTGCGGAGGGTCTCAGGAGGGGGAGCAGAATGTCCCGGGAGGGGTGCGGAGGGTCTCAGGAGGGGGAGCAGAATGTCCCGGGAGGGGTGCGGAGGGTCTCAGGAGGGGGAGCAGAATGTCCCGGGAGGGGTGCGGAGGGTCTCAGGAGGGGGAGCAGAATGTCCCGGGAGGGGTGCGGAGGGTCTCAGGAGGGGTGCGGTGGGTGTCATGAGTGGCGCAGAGGGTGTCAGGAGGGGTGCAGAGGGTCACTGTAATTGCTCAGTCTTATATTGCTCAGACTCCAACACGCGGCAAGCCCCGCCTCCCACTGACAGGACGCTGCAGATGACTCATCGCTCCGAAGTCTCAGAGAGATAAATCTGCTCTCTCTGAGACCCTGGAGCTAGGAGGCAGATATGAGAGAAGCAGCTCAGACGGGCACAGTTCCTTGCAAGCAACTGTGCCCGTCTGAGTGCGTGCGGACGGCAATGCATTCCGGCGGAGTCTCGGCAGGGAAGGAGCGGCACTCTCTGGGGGGGCCCTCTTCTTCCTCTCTGGGCCCCCCCCAAGTGGCGGGACGCCAGGGCCCGGTCGCAATTGCGACCGCTGCGACCCTGGTAGTTCCGCCAGTAACTGCAACCTAGTAAAAGAAGAAGTTTAATACTTTTGCAGTGGGCAATGAGTCACATCTTCACTCTCTTGAAGAGTTATGGGTCCTTCTAGGAGTCAACACTTCCAAGTGTTTTGTATACCCAGTCCCTTGGATGTACTCTGTGGTTATTTTAGCTGGCTGCTATGTTTTTACAGGACACAGTAAAGGTAAATATTAACATTATTGTATTTAATTATCTTACCCTAGTGACCAGGTCGCTTTAGGCATGTACATTGTTATGATTCGTTATTAATGAACAAGTAGAATGAACACAAATAGGGGCCATTGCCCAACAAATTAGTGATATAGCACAACATAATCAGACATTGACCAGTAATAATTAGCAATGTAGCAGTACCTACATATATAACACAGTAAACAGCCATAAGTAGTTACATCTAACAGGAATCAATATAAAAATCAAGGATATCGTAAAGATCACATAAGTCATCCACCACTCGATCAGGAGAAACTTACAACAGTATGATACACAAAATGTGGCAGGACAGTGCAACTCAACATGTCGAGTAACAATAGAGATAAGGGCGTGGCTTGGCAATGGCCGTGTGAGCTGTGTTCTTCTTCCCCGATCGGCATGGGGACCCAACCGATCCGCCGACTAGAAGGGAGGCTGGGAAACCGGGCCGATCGTTCGCCGGATGCCTCTAAAGCATGGCTGGACACACCAGGGAGACCCAGGACGCAGCAGCGGCGGCGGCAATCCTTAGGCCGCGATGACGTCAGCGGCCCTGCAGAGATGGAGCCCCGGGACCCGAACGGAGGCCAGACTCCTCTGCCGCATTCAGGAGGTAAGGAGCTCCAGATGGCTGTCCCCCCCGGCCACACAGGGATCTAACGCCACAACTGCCCTCCACATCAAAGGGGCTTATAGACTGGTCTGTCCCCCCAGCCACAGGCGCTGCCAATGACTCCTTAGACTCATGGGGCTCTGATCCCACATTGCTATCCCCACAGGACCCTGCGGCAGAGGTTCCTGAACTGTCTCACTCCCCTGGGATCCTGACTGATGACATTAGACGCCTTATCAGTGCGCTTCCCACGAAAGCAGACCTGGTGTCCACCTTTCCCACTAAGGCTGACTGACGCTTTTGCTATCCGCATTGAAACTGCCTACAAGCAAGATCAGGCCGAAGTTAAACAGGAACTCTCCTCCATTACCTCCCAGGTGGCCTCTGTGGAACAAACGCAGTCTAACCTCCTCCATAGGGTCGCTGCCCTAGAAACTGCTCAGTCCACTTCTCAACAACAGCTCTCTACCACTATCCTTCACCTAGATGACTTACATAACCGGGGCAGGTGGAATAACGTACGCATCCGGGGACTCCCTGAATCTACGGGCCCCTCTGACCTCCGAGCTACTGTCCGAGACATCTTTAATCTTTACCTGGACAACCCTCCAGGCACACCCATTGAGATTGGCAGGGCACACAGATCTTTAGGCCCCAGACCACAGAACCCGAACAGGCCGAGAGATGTAGTATGCAGAATTAATTTATTTGCTGTCAAAGACAACATCATGCAATGTAAAGGGACGCTGGACTTTGATGGGGCAACTATCCAACTTTTCCCGGATCTCTCCAGACGTACCCTCCTCATGAGGCGTTTGCTGAAGCTGCTACTAGACATTGTACGGCGCTCAGGGGGCACCTATAGGTGGGGCTTCCCGTTTCACCTGGTGATTAGAAAACAAGATCTGACATTTACACTGAAGACCCCTGCGGATCTGCCTGCTCTGTTTGCCTTCTTGGAGACTGAGTGGCTCGAGGTACCGGACTGGCTTCACCCTTCCTTGGAACCGACGGGACCACGTACCCGTAACCGAGATGGCCCCTTGCGGAATACTACCCCCAACCGACCTCGCCCCTCTGGCGAAACACCCGACGGCCATCGCAACGTAAATCGCAGGACTGGACCCCACTCGGGGCCCCCGACTACACGCGAGGCCTGACCCTTCTTGCCACAGTAACGTTCCTGAGCTGTGATACCACTTCGGCACCTACCTACTATTGACGAACTGTATCCTAATGCACTTCAAATACTTTTTTCCGCCCTACCCTATCCAGGATCTGCAGAAAATGGACGTTGGACTGATCGCTGTGGACTGCTCCACCCTACCGCACTACCATGAGGGTCTCCTGATGCTGCACTACCTGGACCTTCTGGTAACGGAGGTCCCCCCCTCCCATTTGTGGGGGGGGTGGATAGGGTGGGTGCCCACCCCGCTTATTCCTTTACTAATGTACCTACACATGTATATTGCTCACAGGAGTCCCCTGAATTGCCTAAATGCCCCCTCCCCCCTTATCGTGTTCCTTGCTGATATACCCTAAGTATTATTTGGTAGACCCATCCCATGTGATGCTCCATATGTTGTTTATATCTGCGGGTTCGAAGTAGGAAATGATAATAAGTTTATAAAAAGAAAAAAGGGGGACCAGGGTTCTTGACCTCGGTCGTCGCGGGCAGCGATGACCCTCCGGAGTCCCGAACCCTAGTGGCGGAAACGGTGGGGGATCGTCTGCTTGCGAGGAAAGGGTCCCTCCCCCCTCGGCCTACTACCCCGCTGAGCTACAGTGATGGGTGTGTTCTCTGCCCTCCCGGGGAGACGGATGCCCCTGGGTGGAATATCTCCCCGGGACCGGATCCCCGGCTCCTACACTGACATCCCGGCGAACTGCCGGGGGTGGGGGTCTGGGTGGAGGGAGCTCAGGGACCCACCGGGTAACCTTCCTCACCATGCTGATGCTTTCTAGACCTCAGGAGAGGGGTGGCGGGAGGAGGTGGGAGGAGAGTTCACAGAGGGATGGTTATAGAGTGACAGAGAGTTAACTATATCATTCCTGTATACCTTAAAAGCTGTGGTGATCCTCATTGTGTAACTCTGCACCTCGCTAATTGTTCACTCAGTGCCTTTAGATGTTAAGTTATGTTCTTGATGCTGTTTTATATTATGTTATTCAGTTGTATCGAAAGTCGTTGCCCGGAGCTTTCCTATAGCTCCGTGACCTTTGCCTTAAGCCTATTCCCCCACTTAGGCCCTGAACGCACCGGAGGCACCCCCCTGGTGTGGTTCTTGTTGAGGAATTGTCCTCGTTCTCGTTACAGGAAGCAGACGATCCCCCACCGTTTCCGCCACTAGGGTTCGGGACTCCGGAGGGTCATCGCCGCCCGCGACGACCGAGGTCAAGAACCCTGGTCCCCCTTTTTATTTCCCCCTTGCCTCTTGCTCTTGCCCTTCTCCTGTACCACCCCCCAGCTTCTCTCACCACCATCTATACCTTCTTAGCCAATCTATACCTTCCCAATATACACCAGATCTCCTATTTAGAACAGGTGCTGGAACGTCTGTCATTGTTCGCGGAAGGGGTGAGGATAGTCGGTGGAGACTTTAACTTAGTACTAGATCCATTAATAGATTCCTCTAGGTCCGCTTCCAGCATGTCCTACCCCGCACTTAGACGGGTGTGTAAATGTATGCGCCTGCACCAGCTGACGGATGCTTGGCGCCTGCTTCATCCCACCGACAGGGACTACACATTTTTTTCTAACCCCCATCTGCCCACTCTCGGACGTGGTCCATCACCGTCACTGCGCAGGCGCGCTGTGAGACTCCGCCCACTCACGTACTTAAAATCGATAAACAGACTGTTCTCACAATTCCTCTGGGCACACAAACCCCCGAGGTTGAAATTCGCCCTTCTATGCCTCTCAAAGGCAAACGGCGGTATTGGCCTCACTCAACTACACTGCCTGCAAGATTGCTAGGGTGGTGGACTGGTGCCAGGATGCCAGCCCCAAGCCCTGGCTGCAAGTAGAACAGGTGGCCTCGGTGATCCCTTTACATTGCCTCCCTTGGTGTAATTCGCCCGTACCAGCGGAAATTAGATCACATCCGACAGTGGGAGCCACCTGGAAGATATGTAGGAAAGTCTTCGACACCCTCCATATCTCACCGCACACTTCCCCTCTCTTCCCAATACTGGGGAATCCAAGTTTCACTCCAGGACTGGAAGAAGGGATCTTTAAATCACTTAGGTTGTCAAACCATTTCAGAGCCCAACATTTTATATGTAATGACTCATGGCCAACTAGAACACTCTTATTGTCGGATCCCAAAACAACCATACTTGGCTTCTGGAAGAACATTCAGCTCTCCCACTTCCTTCCACGTTACCCCCTACCACTGATTTCTCCAGACCGCTCACTGCCTTTGAAGCGCAATGTGACAGTATAGATCACCTACGACATGCGGTCTCCTACATTTATTCTCTACTGAATGCCCCAGTAGCAGAAAACACCCCCATTTATATCCAAAAATGGGAGCGGGATCTGGGGGTCAGTTTCACAACTGCCCAAATAGCGAGACTCCACTATTTCACCTTTAAATCATCCATCCACACGAAAATCCAGGAATCCGGGTTTAAGCTGCTTACTCGGTGGTACAGGACCCCCCAGCTCCTCCACTCGATGTACCCTTCTGTGCCAACAGTTGTTGGCGCTGTCAGGCAGCTCCGGGAGATCTACTCCATATCTTCTGGACTTGCCCCAGAGTGACCCCGTTTTGGTTATCAGTTAAGTCCCTACTAGGCAAATTTACCGATAGTGAAATCCCTCAGGATCCAGCCTTTTTTCTCCTTCACCACAACTCCCTCCCCAGGAAAAGCTATAAGGCGTCTATCCTCCCACACCTCCTGAATGCAGCACGTTGTTGTATTCTAGCACTGTGGAAATCGTCCCAGACGCCCACGGTGTCCATGTGGCTTCATAAAGTTGGAGAGGTGGAGAGAATGGAGGACCTGGTCTGGTCTGGACGAGTCTAACAAGCTAAGCATTGCAGGACATGGTTCTATTGGACCGCTTTTACGCAGACATCCGAATTTCATGCTCTGATGCAGGGTCCCCCCTAGAGGTGGGATGCGACCAAGCATGTAGCGACAGCTGCTCAGGGCTTGACCACTGGCCCACTGGTCCACTGACCTCATCTCCCACCCTTCTTCTCTCCAAACTTCTTTACTGCCCCCCCTTCCTACCTACTCTGCTCCCCTCCTCCCCTGGTTGGCTTCCATCGCC
>NW_017308980.1:16243-18523 GCF_000935625.1 Nanorana parkeri
CCTTCCTTTTTTGGTAATATCTCTGTGGTATGTTTAGATAACCGACAGTGGAAGATGGATCGGCCGGTACTGAAGCTAGGCCCCCTAGTTTCACCCGGGCCCGCGCCGGTACACGGTGTCTACCACCAATCTCAGATACACCTTATACTACCTAATGTCTCTATATGATACCCACATACCTCTGGGTAGGTTCGACCATTCCACATGTGTATCTTCCGCTGGGACTTGAAATGGTTACATGACTGATGGCTACCATGTATGCTTCTTTCGATGATGCCATTATAACCACAGAATATGCTGCTATGTTTGTGTCATGCTGTTTATTACCTTTATTACCCGTATTACCTGTATTACCTGTACCTTTACTTGTTGGAAAAAGATGAGAAATCTTGAAATAAAGAATTTATAAAAAAAAACAAAAAACAATAGAGGTGAGGGAAAGAATAACATCACTAAAAAAAATGCAGGGGGTGTGGCCTAAAGAGGGGCCAAGATGGACGCTTGAATCTTATCCTCCAGCACATGGGCTCCTCTCTTCTAGCTTTTCTTAGAGCCTCATCTGTTTCTACACATGGGAAAAGTCGGCAGGAACACTCCAGCTGTGAAAGCGCCCAGGGCACCCAACTCAGCCGCAATCTCCCTGAGCTATTCCGATCCCAACCTACTGAACGTCATGTGGGAGCCTCGGCGCCATCTGCCTCCCCCAACTACTCTCCCCGCAGCAGCCCATATCGGGATCTTCCTGTCGATGCCTGTCCTGACAGGACTGACATTCTGGACCTTATGAACCAGATGCCTAGAATGTCTGATTGAAACTTGATTGCCCTGGATATATAATCCACATTATCTACTGCTATTTCAGAGCTGAAAGCAGACATCCAGGGCTTGGCATTCCCCATCCATGCAGTGGAAAATATGGCCTCTGCCCATGCTTTTTCCATTCGGCGCCTTCAGCAAACGTCTGACTCTCATACTGTTCGCCTTATTGAGATGTATCTCCACATGGAGGATCTTGACAATGGAGGATCTTGACAATTGAGGCTGCCTACATAACGTGAGAGTGAGGGGCCTTTCAGAACCTGTTCATGTAGACCAACTAGAACCCACCTTACCTCACATTTACAATGACCTGCTCTACAGGCCGGTGGAATCTGACACTGACCGGCCAAGAGACATCATTTGCTGCGTAATGGATTTTTGCCTGCAGGAGGAGATTATTCGCAGAGCCAGGGAGAGACCTTGCATACTGTTTCGTGAGATTCAGCTATACCAGGATCTCTCCAATACTACTCTCCAGCATAGAAGAGCTCTGCATCTGCTCCTGCAATCTCTTCACTCTTGAGACATTCCCATTTGGCCTTGCAGCGATAAGCTCCAAGTCGCACATTTCTCTTTACCGCACCCTCTGAGTTACCAAGCTTTTGCTCCCAACTTCACATTCTTGCCTTAGATCTCCCTCTCCTTTTTTTTACTTACCATCAGATTTTGCCATGGATATCCCTTCTTCCACATAATTCCTCCTCCCGTGGAATCCTTATGCACCTGAACTGCCTGTAATTATCACCTTCTCTCCTGACCGAATCCTTTGCTTTTTCTGGAATCCCTCTGGATGGAGACAACACCTGGAGTCTAACTTCCTTGGTCATGATTGGTTCCGGTGCTCCCTCTCCTATGTATGATGTGCATTACTATTGAATGTTTCTTTGCTGACAGTGTTAAATGTTCTCTTCCACCCTGAAGTACTGCTTTCCTATTGGTTCTTTTATACTTCCCATTGCACTGATGTGCACGGCCCCAGCCCCAATCTGATTGTAAGGCTTGCTATTGCTATCATTTGACTTGTTGCAATTCTTTCATGAAGTGCCGTTTGTAATGTATTGTTTTGATTTATCACTCCCTCTCTCTCCCTTCTCCTCTTTTCCCTTCTTCAGCCACGCACAATTCTGTGAGCCAGACTATGCACATGCGTAGGCGCCCGCACAGAGCCTCGGGCGCACAGACTAGTTCTGGCTTCTTGACAGGTTCTCTTTTGAAGCTACTATGATACTGATACTAACCTGTGTTTTGTGACACTACATACACCCAGTGCTCTATTACTGGCTTCTTTCTGCGTAGCCCATGTGCCTCAGGGTCCTTTTTTCCCCCTTTAGCCTTGCCACCCTCTTAGCCAACTCTCCCAGTGAGTTGCGCTAACACGACTTGGTGCTATAACTTTTTCTCCTATGGGGGGTCTTCCCCCCCCCCCCCCCCCTTTTTTTCTTTTTTCTTTTTTTTTTCTTT
>NW_017308980.1:18635-19804 GCF_000935625.1 Nanorana parkeri
TCCCTTGGGGGGTTTTCCCCCCCCCCCCCCTCATTTTCCAAGTTTCTATTTTTCTCACTTCTTTTTTTCTTATTCTTTCTATTTCTCTTAGCGTTTCATTCATCTTTCTCATTCCCCATCCCTCCTTCCCCTCTTGTTTCAGTTTTCTTTTTTTACTTTTTTCTCTTTCTCCTTTTTGTAGTCACACCTCTTAGTTCCTTATTTCCTTCTTCACGCCCGGGCTTCACTCTCCTCCCCCCTTTTTTTAACGTTCACTTCTTTTCTTTCTCTTTCCTTTCCTTAGTTATGCCGCATCCCACAAACGAAATTTCGTACAGACTACCGCTAACGAATTTCGGAATCGGAAATTCGGATCCGTTTGCATTCGTTATATCTGTAATTCAGAATTCTGATACATCCGAATCTCAGAATTTCCGAAATTTTGTCCCAATTTCAATTCGGAACGAAACGAATCACACATGTCTAGTGGCCGCAGACGGGAAGTCCATTTTAAAGTCTACCCTTATTACTGATTTGCTAAATGCTATTCAAAAGCCTTCCCGCATATCGGTTATAAAATGTAAGGGACACATGGTATCTGATGACCCTGTGACAAAGGGCAATACATTTGCTGATCAGGTATCCAAGCAGGCTGCTTTACAGCCTCTTTTGGATTCTAGTCCCAGTTTTGTAGTAATGACACATTGGCAGATGATTCATTGCTGCAGGAATTACAAAGCATGGCACAAGTTGACGATAAGTAATAGACATGTGCACCAGCAAAAAATTTGTTTAGTTTAGTTTCGTTTTGAAAAAAAAAAAAAAATTCGTTTAGTTTAGTTTCGTTTTGAAAAAAAAAAAAAATCGTTTAGTTTAGTTTCGTTTTTCGGGTCCGAAATTAAATTAGTTTTGGACGAAATTCGTTTATGAAAAAAAAACAAAAAAACTTTACTCTTCAATGGCTGGACTTGAACCAGCAAACTTCACAATGGCAATCACTTGCAAGCCTGTACCTCTATCCACTACTCTATAGCCTCTGTACTTTAAGTATAGAAGCATTTGATATATATGACTGCAATATGTAGCAGTTGACAGCTGAGGATGTCAGATGGGTGGAGCGAGCCGTGACGTCATGGCTCGCTCCGCCCATCTGTTGACTTTCAAACTGAATGTCATTTTTGTTAGTTTTC
>NW_017308980.1:21898-31442 GCF_000935625.1 Nanorana parkeri
CCTCCTAACATTCCTACCAGACCTAAAGGGTCTGGTATGAATTGGTAACCTCACGCTTTTTTTTTTTTCATCTTCTGCAGACTGCCTGCTGGTTCCCCCCAATTCAAAAAAAAGCCTGAGGTTCCCCCCAATTCATACCAGACCCTTTAGGTCTGGTAGGAATGTTAGGAGAATGCCAATTCAAAAGCAAAGGAAAAAAAACAAACTTTAAATATTTGTTGACTGACTTGGCCAGGATTTGAACCTAGGACGTTAGCATTGGGAATCCTGTGCTCTATCCACTACACTATAGCCTCTGTACTTTAAGCATAGATGTGTTGTAGAGGTAAAATGGTGTCAATGGTGCAACGAAATTCGTCCAATAACGAATTTCGGGAAATCGGGAATTTCGGATTCGTTTGCATTCGTCTTAGCTGTAATTCGGAATTCGGATGCATCCGAATCTCCGAATTTCCGAAAATTCGTCCAAAACGAATTTCGGAACGAACCGAATCGCACATGTCTAATAAGTAATTCTGGGATTCACAGGGATTGACCCCAGACCAGTTTGGTCTGTGGTCCAAAGCAGGGATCATAGGTATCCCCAAAGCATCAGCTCCTTTGTTTATAGACAGTTCAATGGTTTTGGACATAAGGGGAGGAAATTAACATTGCAATCATTAAAAGAACATTTTCGTGTAAAAGATCTTGAAACTATGGTTCAAAATCAATTACCGAGATGATTAACATGCACAAGGAATAACGTTCAAGGGAAAGGTAAATTAGATCATTTACCAGCATCTACTGGCCCTTTTTACAGGAATTGCAGATAGATTTTATACACATGTCTGTGGGTAGAGGAGGTCTTAAGTATCTTTTGGTAAATGTAAATAAGTTTAGCAAATGGGTTGAAGCGTTCCCTACCACAAGAGAGGATGCCCGAACAGTGGCTAAAATATTATGTAAGGAATTTATACCAAGATATGGCTGTCCAACCTGTGTAAACAGTGACAACGGACCAGCCTTTATCTCACAGGTGTTGCAAAATGTAGTGAAGTTGTTGTGCATTGACTGGAAATTCCACATCCCTTATCACCCACAGAGCTCAGGGATTGTAGAGAGGATGAATAGAACTATTAAGGAAAAGTTGAGAAAAGGCACGAGGTGGGCCCTTTGCTAAATGGCCAGATTACTTGCCAGCCATGTTGGCTGAGATTAGAATGTCTCCTAATAAATCTACTGGAATGTCACCCTTTGAAATTTTAATGGGAAGACCTTTCCCCACACCTTAGACTAGACGTCCACCAATTTTAATTGAAGGAGACTTGCAGCAGATTCAGGAGACATATGTTTAACAATTGATTAAGAAATTGATCAGCATCTATGGTGATGTCTCTCTCTCTCTCTTTACCTTTACCGTCAGAGCAACCTACTCATCCCTTTAAGCCTGAATATGTGGTATTGGTAAAGGCGCTCCATCGACACCGAACTCTGGACCCGCCTTATGGAAAGCCTACAACAGTGATCGGTCACAAGAACAGCAGTTCTAACAGAGGAATTTTCAGCTTTGATCCACGTGACAAGGGTGAAGTTAGCCCCTAAGGCACAGCAAACAGAGAAGGAACTGACACATCGTGGTCAAGATGTGTCTTCTGGATCCACGGACTCCATTTAAACACATCTGTATTTTCTTTACAATAATTGCAATAGTTACATAGTTACATAGTTACATAGTATTTGAGGTTGAATAAAGACATTAGTCCATCAAATCAGATCATATTTACCATAATATGGACCAGCACTGTGTGTGTGTGTGTGTGTGTGTATGAAGGGTGTGACTGTCTTTTAGGATGCATGCCTAAGGATGAATCACTTTTACATAAGGGAAGAGCAATCCCCTCAACCCCGGGAATCACGCTTGTTCCATACTTAACATTACTGAAGGTATTAACTCACCAATATATCGAGTAAATAAGGGTAGTTTTTTCATTAGTATATATGCTTGTATTACAAATCATTTAGAATGTACTTTAACCCTGAGTAATTATACCCAGTTGCAGTGTTGTATAATTCCCTCAGGTAGACTATATGATATTACATTTCAGATAGAATTAATCATGAAGCACCAAATAGAGTGTGGGGGAAATTTTAGCTCAAATGTGTTTTTGCCAGTATGGTGTTGTATGGTGTTGTTGAAGAATATGACCTATATACAGAATAGGTCTTGGTGGTTCACAGTTTTACACTGCAAGGGGTCTCAGCCGCAGGTAGATAAGGCCCATGTGGTCTGCTTGACCACTCAGTGTGTAAATATCCAGAGCACATAAGGATATGATTGTTATCTATAATATTTCCTTTACACATTTGCCCAACTGCACTCATAGAACCCGCATTAAAAGGGCATGGTATGATACTTTTTTAGGAACCACAGGCACAGTGTTGGGAACATTGAATGCTGTAGACATGGAAATAGTGAGACATAAGTTAAGTAATGCAGGAACTGATGTGGGAGGCGCAGTGTCACTATAACCGCTAAATGGTTGCCCACTATATGGGAACCACAAAAGCAGACTTAAAATTTGTAAAGGTCCTTTATTAATTATTTTCAAACTGGGTTGTATGCCCTTTTAGTGGTTGGTCAAATATTTCTGCCTTTGTCAAATGGACAGAATGTACTTTCCAATCATTGTGGGCCATTAAGCAAAGGTAAGCCATAGTTAACACATTACAGAAAAATGATTATCGGGGTGGAGACAAGTATTTAAGGTTCCAAGGGGTATTTGGATGGATATTAAACTGGATATCATAAATTGTCAAGAATCAATTGATATGGTCACTGGACAGACTAATTTTTGGTGTTCAAGAACATTTGTGGTGCATTGCTTTGGAATTGTTATTTAGCCTGCACATTTCATAGAAGAGTACTTAAACTTACACAGAAGTTGGAAAGTAAAGAGATGTTGCTTATGTGAGCTGTCCTGGGACAAAAGGAGGAAAATTAGAGGAATTGTGTATAGTAAGAGTTATGTACATAATGAATGAATCCTCTGCCTTATCAAATGCTCTCATTATGTGTCCTAACAGGGCAATGCTTGTTTTTTTTCTTGTGATGTACCTAAACTTCATTTACCATATATCCTTACTCTTGGGATAATTCTGTGAGAGCTACGTAGAGGATATCCTTACATTGTCTTTGTCTTGAAACTAGTCATGAGATCTTCATGAGTGTTGTGTATGATCTATATGTCATGTCTGTATATGTGTCGTATACTGATTGGTTGGAACTATGCCTATTTGTATATACAAGTTGACTGTTTGTAATAAATCTTTGAATATTGATCCACGGCATTCTGTTGTGACGGCTCTCTATTCCCGAGTACTCGAAGGACGGACCTCGGCACACAGTAGAGATTGCCGGACAGACACAGGAATTAACCATATCAGATGCCAGACTGTGTTAGACTATGAGATTAATGGAGATGCCATGTCTCAAGCTTAACAAAGGACAAAAGAAACATTCACCATTCCTTTCTCAATCTTTGCAAGATATGAAAAAGAGCTCACATTAAACATTACCTAGTATACAGTATTATTATTTGATAGGAATGGTATAACCAATAATTTCAATGGTATTATTATTATTGCATGTAGCATCTAAATATTTGCTTAATTTAGTTATTTTAAATATTTTTTATGCAATAGTCTACCTATATACCTTATATATATTATTTAGTTGTACTTTTTGACATATTTGCGTTATTTCGTTTTTCGGGAATCGGGTCCGAAAGTCAATTCGTTAACATTCGATAACATTTTACTACAATTCAATCCTGATGCTAACAATAACTGAATTGTTAGACTAAATGGTTTAGTTAGCTATATATGACTAGTAAATTGCTTACTGATAAATGGAAATCTATACTTTACCAAAAATTGGAAATTCTTTGGTTCTCAGAAATGTCAGCTTTGTGTCAGTATAGGGACAGGAGATGTTCAGGTTCTCTTTGTTCTGCTCCCCCTGGCAGCCCGTCAATTAGCTTCAGATCCCTCCTTTGTGTGTGTGTGTGTGTGTGTGTGTGTGTGTGTCCGTCCTCATGTATCAGTTCTTTTCGTGTCAGTTCCTTCTATTTTCTAAACTTTCTCGTAACTTTGATCATTAGCAGGGAAAGCAATGGAAACAGGGTCTTGATAGACTGAGAACTGACAGGGACCAGGTATAAAACAAACAAGGAGCAAGGAATGGCCCTCAGGTCTGGGTCAATCAGGAGTATAACCTGAACCCAGGCTATAGGTGAACTAAATGGCCAGGTTTGGCTAGTTTGCCCACATACCTGAACCTCAACCAGAAGTAATTCACTTAGTGGCAACCTCCAGTGTATTTCACGTTGTAAATAAGTGGGAAGGGGATCCTGGGTACATTATGACCATATATAGGCAATGACATCAGCCACAGCCCCAGTTGGTCTGTTGACATTTAGCATCCAGCCGGGGGGCTGTCATTTGCTATGACTGTATTGCAGGAGAAGATCTTCGAGGTGCAGGTAATTGTGTCAAGGTGCAGGGTTCATCATGGTTGGATCTACATCTCTATACGACATGATTGATGTGGATTTCCAGCACGGGACTTTTTTTTTGCATTTACTATTGACAATTTTCTTGTAAGAAGGCTATTTACTCATTTATGAATGATGCTTTCTCAAAGTTGAGTACATGTAGCCTGGTATAATTCATGAGGGTCGGGGGGCACACGCTCTCTGCCCCTGCCTTTCCTAGCCAGCCAGGCTGCATGCCCAGATAAAGGTCTGGGATGAATTTTGGGGGCAACTCCATGCATATGTGTTTTTTGCACAGGGTCCCTCTCAAAATCCATACATAGTAGCATAGTAACATAATAGGTAAGGTTGAATAAAGACAAGGGTCCATCGAGTTCAACCTATGTGTGTATGTGATTGTGCTTCTGTATTTGCTCTAATACTCTAATACTCTAATGGCTCTAATACCTCCCATATTTTTGTATATGAAGTGAAATAAGAAACTCATCAAGATGTTTCTTGAATTCATCAAAGCTAGCAGCAGATACCACCACATGTGCAAGGGAATTCCACAATTTCACTTCTCTCACAGTAAAAAAAACCCCTACAAATTCTAAGATTAAACAGAATGTTTTGGTCCCCATTGATGATTTTGAGGACTGCAATAAGGTCCCCTCTTAATCGCCTCTTTTCGATGGGGAATACGTTTAAATTTTGAAGGCGGTCTTTCTAACTCATAACTAACCTTCTATCCCTTTATATCTGTAGCCCTTCGCTGAACTCTCTCCAGCTGGAGGGCATCTTTCCTTAGAGTTGTTGACCAAAATTGCACTGCATAATCGTGATGTGGCTTAGCCAGTGATTTATAAAGTGGAAGTATTACTCTTTTATCCCTCTTTTAATGCACTCCAGTTTCTTGCTTGCTTTGCTTGCTGCTACTTGGCATTGCTTACTATTGCAAATCTGTGATCTATGAGCACCCCCAGGTCTTTCTCCACATCCGACTTCCCTATTGTAGCTCCACCCAAGTAGTAGTTTGTGCACATGTTATTTGTTCCCATTTGCATAACATTACATTTTTCAACATTAAATTGCATTTGCCATCTTGTAGCCCATGCCTGGATTTTATTTAGGTCCTGTTGAAGTGCAAATATCTGCGGTTTGGAATTTACTGCCCTATACAGTTTTGC
This sequence comes from Nanorana parkeri, assembly GCF_000935625.1. NCBI lineage: Eukaryota > Metazoa > Chordata > Amphibia > Anura > Dicroglossidae > Nanorana > Nanorana parkeri. The sequence goes on from NW_017308980.1 coordinate 27,600, forward strand.
ATCGTCCTCAAAAAACGAAATTGAACCATTTAGTCCAATCTCTATGTCCTTATTGAAAAAGATGAACAGGATCGGTCACAGGACTGAACACTGGGGCACCCAATTCACAACCTTTGCCGAATTAGAAAATGGCCCTTTTATTACTACCCTCTGGATCTGTTCTTGCAGTCAATTTTCCACCCATGTACATACAATTTAATCCAAACCGATAGACCTTAGTTTATAAATTAAACGTTTGTGTGTGTTGAATGCTTTAGTATAGTCCAAATACACCACATCTACTTGTATTCCTCTGTCTAGCAAGAATGGTCCTTCATGAAACCGTGTTGATTACTACTTATGATATCAGTTTTATTCACAAATTCTTGCATGTATTTCCTTATTATGCCTTTGAATATTTTGCACACTATTGATTAACACCTGACAGGCCTGTAGTTACCCGATGTACTTCTTTTTCCCCTTTTTCTATATTGGTACCACATTCACTTTTTGCCAATCAGCCGACACCATACCTGTCATTATAGTGTCCATAAAAATTATGTACAAGGGTCTGGCTATAACCTGCCTAAGTTCCATTAGTACCCTTGGATGTAACCCATCAGGTCCTGGGGATTTGTTTACATTTAATCCTTTTAGCCTTTGTATTACACTGCTCTCTGACAGCCACTGAGATACGTTAAAACTGGTACTACTATTTCTGCAGCTGATGGCCTGATCGCTGCCCTCATCGATCTCATCTGTAAAGACAGAAGAAAATAATTAATTTAACGCGTTTGATTTCTACGTTTGATAGTTGAAAAGCTCCTCTAACCTTTTTACCATCTTCTTCCTCAGCAGGGCTGCACCCTCCCCATTTAGGTGTAGTCTGGGACAGGGACTACCAGGGACAGGGACTACCAGAAAACAGAAGCCAGTAGCCAACTGAGAAGTCGTCCCAGTTCTCCAAAAATCACAAACCTTCCTGTCTACAGCAGTTTCAAAGCCACTATCCAGCTCTCTAAGTTTTTGCTGCCTCTCTGGTTTGGTCTTGGTACAGGAAGTATTTCAGAGAATGCAGAGTCCCTGAAATCTTTCTTCAGGACACTCCATCTTCCCCTGACTTTGTCATTGGTTCCAATGTGTACCATGGAAGCTGGGTCTTCCCCAGCCCCACCCAAAAATCTGTCCATCCGATTCACAATGTGCCGAACCCAAGCGCCCAGTAAACAACATACTATTCGGGGACGCTTCTTGCTAGAGCTCTGTTCCCCTTGGGCATTTTGTGAACTCAGTGGACTTTAAAACTTACCTTTTCTGCATGTCGCAGCCCAAACAGGCTCCTGGTTCCTCCAAGGTGCTACCCGGCCCGGATATCCTCTGCCGAGATCCGACCTGATGGCAATATGGCACTGACACGTGTGGCTAATTCCTGCAGCACTCCAGGGAAATGAACGGGGAAGTCGACCCTTTCATCCTCCACATCGGACACAGACCTCCGGCTGGGTCATCCTGCGTCCCCAATTTCCAACTCCAATCCTCCCTCACGAAGACTCGTCTCCGGGCTTGGAGACCTCCAGGTTTTCAGTGGTCTTGAGTGAGGTGGTGACTGGGGACTGGAGGAGCTACCTCCCTCTCCTTCCTACGAAGGTTGACTTGGAAGAAATGGCTGCAAAAATCATGGCTGCCCTGCGACAGGAGCTGCATGAAGTTAAACAGCATGTCACATCCCCAGAAACATAGGGTTACCTCTGTGGATCAGGCAACCTTCCTGTTGTCTCAATGTCTTACTGACCTGGGAAATGCACATGGTGTGACGCAACGGCGAATTACTACTCTATTACATCAACAAGATGCCGCAGAAAACAGAAGTCATCGCAATAACACTTGTCTGGAAGGTATTCCTGAGGCAACAACGTGTGCTGAGCTTCATTCCACTGTTTCTACAGTCTTTAACCTCTTACTGGACAAGCCTCCCACGTATCCCCTGGAATCGGACAGGGTCCAAAGAGTGCAAAATTACCGTGCCAACATGTCCGGCGCCCCAAGAGACGTTCTCTTTCAGGTTTACTTTTATACAATTAAAGAATCAATTCTTCGTGCAACATGGAACAAGGGCACAGTTGAGTTTGATGGACAATAAAAGAACTGCCTGATCTTTCTTGCCATACACTGCGGATGTGGCGGCTGTGGAAACCGCTTCTGGACCTGCTACAAGCTGTAGGGGACTCTTATCGCTGGAGTCACCTCTTCCATCTCATTGTTCAGCAGAAGGGTTCCTCTTTTGCTCTGCACATCTCAGACCAGCTCCCCAATCTCTTCAACTTCTTGGAGGCGGAGGCTATTGCTATCCCGGACTGGCTGGATTTTCCCCAAGGCCCGCTCTCCTCCACAGCTCTCCCACCTTGCCCAGCTTGATCCTCTCAGAATTCCTTTCAGGGCGGCAGACGGCACATGCACAGACCTTGACCCCGTCCACAGGCCTGGCCTTTGGGGTGTTCGAGCTGTACGGCCGCACAGGGCGCCGTGGCAACAAGGGCGCCAGGTGGCCGACACAGCTCGTCCTCGGGGCGAGTACAGCCTGCGGCTTCTCTCCTCCTCACTGCTCCGCCATCCGACATGACAGCGCTCCCTCCTCCGCCCAGGTCGTCTGATCGTCTGATCACAGTGTTTGTAAATAACTGGGGACACAGTACCCAGTCCCCAGTTATGAATAACAGGATGTGGCTTACATCACTTCCTGTTCATTCATGAATTTCTGAATGGGGAGTAGCACTCACTACAGAGGCTTTTCCCCATTCAGAAACTGGTGATAGTAAATATTTTACTATCATCAGTGTCTGAATGAATGGCCTCTGTACTGAGTGCTTTCCATTCATTGAGAACAGATGCTGCAGAAAAAGAGATTGAGGACTTTGTGTCCTCAATTTCTTATCGCCTCCAAGATGGTGGCACGCATCCGCAGAACGCGCTGGGGGCCAACATGGCCGCCGAACATTCTCAAACAACTTATTATGGGCCCAAAATTTTTTTTGTATATTCGGACATATAGTTATTAATTAATTTAACAAGTAGTCTAGGTTTTCTGTTCTGTTTTTATTTTTACTTTTCTAGATGCACTTATTGAAAAAAGGGTCTGCATGAAATTTTTATAGACTCGTTTTTAGTTTGACATTTATTGTTTAGCACTTGTTTACCTACTTTATGTAATAAGAATACTTATATTGTGCTTACAAGTTTAATAGCTTTGACTAAAAGTTTTATTTTTATCATACTTTTTAATATGTTTCTTAGGGGCTTAACAAAATGGGAGTCTTTAAATGGTACGGATATTGGAAACAATGGGTGTGGTTACTGAGGGGTGTGGTCACCCCTGTAAAGCTTTCTTGCACAGTGCGCCTATAGGCCTAAGGCCAGCCCTGCCCGTCCCGATCTGACCTGGCATGAGCCGTGACCTATGCTTATGTTGACTGCATTGTCGCCAGACAAATTGGCCTTTTTCTAAGTTCTGCTAGGACTACAGTTGTGGAACCTGACAGACATCCAAGTTTGAACTTTTCTAATCCTCAACGGCCAGGTCCCGTACTAGCTGCGGGTGGAGTATTTCAGTGTTATTTTTCGTACCCAGTTTCAATGCTGTTACCTGCTGAGAGCCCTTTCATTTGTGGCTGATAGTCTTGGCTTTCAAAGCCACTGTATCCGATGTTGTTTATTCCTGGCCTACGTCAGCTGGCTCTTTCCTGGCTTACGCCGGTGGGACGCTTGCCCATGGGGAAAGCGGACTGGGTTTCCTCTCCGCTCCCTTTTCGGGGTGGAGTCGGCATTGGCCCCGTGTTATACTGAGTTACCGCTATACTGTAATAGGGG
>NW_017308980.1:31915-44028 GCF_000935625.1 Nanorana parkeri
CCCCCCAAAACCCCGACCGTTTTAGTCAGGACATAACGACAGAATAACAGGTTTGTAGAATACCAAGACGGATGTGCCATATTGAGGTTCATTTTGCCTGCAGGGGGTCAAGACCAACCCAAAACTAGCTAAAGACATTTAAAGTCTAAATCAAGACCAAGACTCTGACTGGGTAATCGACGCTAGAGCAAGAGCGAACCCCTAAAGCCGTGGTGTCAGCAGATTCCAACCAACAACCCAGACCTTACGGAACTTACCGGGCAGCCCCTTCGCAGATATGTCATCTTATAAAGGCATAAATACAAATTAACAAGGCCCTTCCAATCAGATAGGCTCGGAGGATCACTCTGTCTCCACCGCAATACCAACAACTTCCTTGCGCTAAAGAACAAGATTCCAAGAAGCGTCTGCATAGCAGTCGTATTATCAAGTGATTCAGTCAATCCAAGAATGAATGTAGCAATTTGGGGCACTAGTGGCTTGGCAACAATTTGTGACACACCGATAACACTGACCTGCGAATGAGTCAGAGCTTCTCCAGCACACCAACCTCCCCTTACCATAAATTTGTGCAAGCCTCGCCAGGGTATAGTAAATCTGGTGCAGTATCTTGAATTGTATAAGCCTGTCCCTGGCGGAGACCAGATGAGCAAACAGGTAGTCCCAAGCATCCTCGCACTCCTCAGACAATGCAGGAACATCTAGCAGCCAAGAACCTTTAGATTTCAACATACACTATATTGCGAAAAGTATTGGGACACCCCTCCAAATCATTGGATTCAGGTGTTCCAAGAAATTTCCTTGCTACTAAATATTCCACGGTCAATTGTTAGTGGTATTATAACAAAGTGGAAGCAACTGGGAACTACAGCAACTCAGCCACGAAGTGGTAGGCCATGTAAAATGACAGAGCGGGGTCAGCACATGTTGAAGCGCTAAAATAGCTACAGACCTCCAAACTTCATGTGGCCTTCCGATTGGCACAACAACAGTGCATAGAGAGCTTCATGGAATGGGTTTCCATGGCCGAGCAGCTGCATCCAAGCCTTACATCACCAAGTGCAATGTGCAATGCAAAGTGTCTAGAGAAGTGGAGACGTGTTCTCTGGAGTGGCAAATAACACTTCACTGTCTTGCAATCCAATGGACAAGTCTGATTTTGCGAGTTGCCAGGAGAACGATACTTGCCTGACTGCATTGTGCCAAGTGTAAAGTTTGGTGGAGGGGGATCTTTTTCAGGGCTTGGCCCCTTAGTTCCAGTAAAGGGAACTCTTAAGGCATCAGCATACCAAGACATTTTGGACAATTTCATGCTCCCAACTTTGTGGGAACAGTTTGGGGATGGCCCTTCCTGTTCCCACATGACTGCATACCAGTGCACGAAGCAAGGTCCAGTCCTGACCTCAACCCGATATAACACCTGTGGGATGAATTAGAGTAGAGACTGCAAGCCAGGCCTTCCGTCCAACAACAGTACCTGACCTCACAAATGAGCTTCTGGAAGAATGGTCAAAAATTCCCATAGATACACTCCTAAACCTTCTGGACAGCCTTCCCTGAAGCGTTGAAGCTGTTATAGCTGCAAAGGGTGGGCCAACTCAATATTGAACCCTGCGGACTAAGACTGGAATGCCATTAAAGTTCATGTGCCTCGTCAACTCTTTTCTACTTTTAACTCTCTACTATGTCGCCCACCACCATCACTCACTAACTCATTCACTGCCCAGGACATTGCCATTCATTTCAAAAACAAAATAGATACAATTCAGGATAAGATCGCCACTATCCAGTCACCTTCCCCTATTCATGTACCAGACCCACCATCACACTTGTTAATTTCTTCTTTTGACCCTGTATTATTATTATAATAATAATAATAATAATGTGCGTGTAAAGGCAGGCGTCCCAATACTTTTGGCAATATAGTGTATGTAAAGAGGAGACCTGGAAAAGACCACAATATACCACAGATAACGATTTACTGAGTGAATCCCTCCTAAGCACTTTTTCCAAATGTGATAAGTATAGGATAATCCCCCAAATTGGCACTGGAAGGCATGTCGCACCTGCAGGTACCAGAACAAATAGGCGTTGGGAATCTTATATTTGGTTTTTAATTGATCAAAAGTCAGAAGGGTGTTGCCTGAGGTAAGATCACCCAGAGTCCTTATACCCCTACCCAGCCAAACATGAAAATCAGGGATACCTAAAAAGTGGGGCAAAAGCGGATTCTTCCATAAGGGAGTGCTGGGGGACCAAAACTGCTGGTCCTGATACAGTAGTTTGCATAGAGATATATACAAGACAGAATCACTATAAGGCCAGCGTGTTGTGCAGGATATGAGAAACAGAGTTTGCAGGTAGCATTGTAGGCAGTCAGTGAGGAGAGGCCAGTAGTTAAAAATGCCTCAGGTATCTAAAAACAGTATATAAAAAAAGAACACAGAAAAAGTAGAAATAAAAAAAAGAAAATACAAACGAAAACCAGGAGCTACAGCCGCCAGGACTGAATGCATTCAGGCAAACCTAGTGTAGGAGCGAAGGATACCATGCAGCAATGAAGGGAGCATCTCATCCCAATGAATCCAGCCACTCATTAGCTAGAGGTGGGGTATCAAACATGCGGACCGAGCCAGCATGAGGCACTCTGAGCCTGCTGGGGTGTTGTATTGGATGCCCTTCTCTCTAAGACGGCGGCGTACATTCACAAAGGATCTCCTCTGCTTCTGGATTTCGGCAGAGAAAGCTGGGAAGAGGCGAACCAAAGCATTTTTATTGCGAAGGTCAGGAAATTTTCTGGCAGCAGCCAACACTCAATTACGATCTCGGTAATAAGGAGACGCACCAGAAACGGGCGCAGAGGTGCTCCCGGAACTGGTCTGCCAGGTTGGAGGCAACTAAGGTTAGTATGATTTTGAAAAATGCTTCAGCGAAGGGAGCCGGTTGTGGGCTTTCTGCCCCTTCAGGCAAGCCAACTAAGCACACTTTATTCCTCCGCATCCTGTTCTCCGAGTCATCCGCTTTTGCGGCCATGACCCGAACCGTGCGTTGCAAATCTTGAATAGAGGTATCATGGAATAGAGGTATCATGGCTGTGAACTGAGTCCTCCACCTCAGAGACCTGTGTCAGGGGCCGACTATCAGGGGCTGACTATCTGCCTGCGATAGTCGGCCCCTGATTTTGTCTAGATCGTGTCTAATCAGGGTACATTCAACAGCCAGGTGTTCTATTTTAGCTGTGAGAGCCACTTTACAGGCCTTGATGGCATCAAGGATAATTTGAGTCCCAATCCCTGCTATACCTGAGGCAGCCAGTGCGTCAGTAGGATCCAGGGAAACATCAGCAGCATCAGCATCTCCCCCCTCCATTGCACGTGTCGAGCAGGAGCGCTGACAGGCAGCAGGCAATGAGGGCAAGACGGCAGCAGACAAACATGAGGCAGCGTGCTGAGTACTTCTCTGCCCTCGTCTTGGTGTGTCTGAACGCTTCCTGGACCTGGATGGCATGACACAGAGCACCGGACATCCACTGCAACCCTGGTAAGTAAACAAAAAAGCAGTACGAGCAGGATAATGAGCGGATATAGGCTGTGTTAGCAGTGGAGTTCCCTAGAACAGTGTTTTTCAACCTTTTTTCATGAAAAAAATCACAAGGCACACCACCATTAGAAAATGTTAAAAATTTTTACCTCTGTGCCTATATTGACTATATATAAAGTAATTCTCTTGAATAGGAATCAAATAAACACAAATAAATTATTTTATAATTACTTTATTATGAAATAATAAAGTATTTTATAATTGTTCATATTTCTGTTCAATCCATGACTTAACTTCACACTTCACACAAATACGTTTTAAATTCAAACTGTAGCACTGACGTAGCCCTGGTTAAAGTAGGGTTCAGTGGGGTCTCACCAGGGCTCTTTGGGGGTCTCACTTGGGCACTGTGGGGTCTCACCAGCCTGCTTAAACCCCACAGAGCCCTGGTGAGACCCTACCAAGCCCTGCTTTAACCAGGGCTCTGTAGGGTCTCACCAGAGCTATGTGGGGGTCTCACCAGCCTGGTTAGACCCCTCAGAGCCCTGGTGAGATCCCACACTGCCCTGGTTAAACCCGGGCTTTGTAGGGTCTCACCAGCACCAGGGCTCCGTAGGGTCTCACACGGGGCTCTATGGGGTCCCACCATGGCTATGTGCGATTTCACCAGCCTGGTGAGACCCCTCAGGGCCCTGGCAAGACCCCACAGAGCCCTGGCAAGATCCCACAGAGCCCTGGTCTCACCAGGGCTCCATGGGGTCTCACCATGGCTTTGTGGGGTCTCACCAGGGCTCATAGGGGGTCTCACCACACTCTGGGGGGAAACACCTTCACCCCCTTCTCTTTCCTAGGAAGCCGGGTTAGGGGGGGGGCTTTACATTTGGTTCTGCCCTCTGCGGTTAGAATGAGTCACACTTTAATGATCACACATATTGTTAACTCCTTCATGGCACACCCAGCGTTACCACACAACCCCAAAAGCCCCATGGCTTTGTGGAGTCTCACCAGGGTAGCAGATTTTGCCTTGTAGACACATGCGATGACTCACCGGCCCAAGAGTGAGGAGGAGACTCAGCCCAAGTGATTCCGTCAGGTAACGAATGGAAGGGGGAGGAGTCTATGTCCGTGACGTCACCGGACTCCTCCCTCCTTCCCTTCGTTACCCATCGCGGACAACTACATCACCCGACTCCTCCCCCCTTCCCTTCGTTAGCCGACAGAGCCACTCGGGGAAGGGGGGAGGAGTCCGGTGACGTCGATGTCCGTGACGTCACCGGATCTCCGACGGAAGACCCGGAAGCCGGCGGGGAGGTGAGTAACTTTGATCGATCAAAATAATTTTGATCGATCAAAGAAATTAACGATTAATCGACGGCACACCAGACAATATCTCACGGCACACTAGTGTGCCGCAGCACAGTGGTTGAAAAACGCTGCCCTAGAACACCTCTGCACCACTTCACATCCTGACCACGTCCCTTTCACCGCTATACGGTTTAAAATGACTCAGAGGCTGGGCCTTACATCAGAGCACTCAATGCCATCTCCTTTATCTGCTTTCAACAGTGTGACATTGCATAGGGTTATTGTTACATCGGTCCCTGATGCCCAGGGGATCACTTCCAAGCTACTTGCAATAAGGTTATATATCTTACCTACCCCCAAGTAGGCCTTAACTGTTCTACACTGATCGGGTTCTTATTTCTAATATAAGTCTGACCTGCCTTGTACTGTAAGAGGTCTAACTTTTGCTTTCCCTTAAGGTTTTCCTTACCGCTTTTGATCTCCTCCCCTCCCTCCCCCTCCCTTTTTCCTCTGTCTCTTTTCCCTCTTTTCTACATCGGGAGCCTGTGGACTTAATATCCCAGGGAGATGCTCAAGACTGTTGCATGATCTTAAGCGATCATGCACCCAGGTGGCATTCCTTCAAGAGACCCAATGCCAAAATGGAAAGGTTCCCAAACTCACTAAGAGAGACTTCCCGTGGGCTTACCACTGCCCCTCCCCTCTCTCCAAATTCAAAGGCGTGAGTGTCCTCCTGTCTGGGGGTGTCCCTTGGACCTTTGAGAGTCGATTGCTGGATGACAATGGGAGATACATACTCCTCAAGGGTAGGGTGGGTGATACTTCGGTCACTGCTAATGTGTACTTCCCGAATACCGATCAACTGGGGTTCATACAAGCACTGGTACCTCGACTCCAGGAGTTCATGGAAGGTGTCCTGATCTTGGGGGGGGATCTCAACTTGCAACTGGACCCACTCTGAGATGTCTCGAAGGGGACCTCTCATCTCCCATATTCTTACCTGAAAAAGTTTAATCTCCTGGCCGATACCTGGCATTTCTGTCATCCCCAGGGGAGAGACTATACATATTTCTCCGCTTCCCATCAGACATCCTCCCGACTGGTCTATTTTTTTGTGCAGCACAGGGACCTTTCACTGATCCAGGGGGCTACTATAGACAGTATTTTACTGTATGATCATGCTCCTCTGCACCTGACCCTGGATCTTTTGGCCCCAAGATCTCCTTGTTCTGTTCTTCTTGGAGGCTTAATGAGCCACTGCTGCAGGATCCTCTGGTTAAGGCTAATTTAGACACTGAACTGTCCTCCTTTTTTGCTGCCAACGTTCCTTCCTCGGCTTCTCCATTCATGATTTGGGAATCTCATAAATGTGTTATGAGGGGGATACTCATCAAACACGAAGCCTGGAAGAAAAGGGAATTAACCTTCAGAGTCTCTTTCTTGTTACATCGCCTTCGTGTGTTAGAGGGGCTGCACAAAAAAATCCCTGGCAGTGTTATCCGGTGCTGAGCTGCTAGCAGTTAAGACTGAACAATCTATTTTTCATAAAAATTAAACGGCACTTCCGGTTCCGGCGCCCTATGGAGTAGCGGTGAACGGCTCAGCTCCGACTCGAACACATCAGAACACAGGATATCTAAACGAAATCTAGTCCGTCAAGGAGGAATCAGACCACGGAGACTTGCTGCGGGTGATGGAAAAGTTCTTGTCTCGCCCGCAAGCAGTTAGACGACCGCTGATACTGGAATCTCCTCAGCCGCGAGAGGCATCCAAGATGGCGGATCTGGAAGCGCTCGAGCAAAGCAACCTGACAGAACCTATGGGTGAGTCACCACCGGACCCCCACTCACATCCACCGGACGCAAACATAGATTACCAGCATCTGGCAGCTGCAGTGGCATCTCCCTTAAAATCAGATCTGGCGGCAATTATAGCGGAGTCTATGCAACAGCATATGAGCCGCCTCACACTCACCCTAGAGGCTCATGAAAGCTGCATTCAGACAGCTGAAAATAGGATCAGTAAGCTGGAAGACCAGATTCATGAATCCGCGGTTGCACAGGGAGATTCCACCAAACAAGTAAAATACCTGCTAGATAAAGTAGATGATATGGAGAACTGCATACCCCGAAATAACTTACGAATTATTGGCCTACCTGAAACCGTGCCACCAGCAGACTTGTCACACTTCTGCTCTCACGTCATCCCTAAGGCGCTGTGCCTCCATTCGCCATGCAGAGTAGAAAGAGCTCATAGGATCGGCCCACACAAAACGGACCACCAAACAAGGCCGGTGATCGTTCGGTATTTAGACTTTGCGGATAGGAACGAACTATTACATAAATTCAGGTCCCAATGCAACCTAATGGCGGGAGGCCACAAAATACTTATGTTTGCTGATTATTCGGCTCAGGTGTCTAAGCAGAGGAAGGCATTTGCAGACATCTGCCGTATCCTGGTAGACAGGCGCATTAAATTTACTCTGGCCTATCCAGCAACCCTACGTGTCACGTTACCCACTGGCGCCACTCAGGCCTTCACCGCCGCGGAAGAAGCATTTAGATACGCCAGATCATTCCATGAAACGCGTACTCACGCCGATACCTCTCCTACCAAAGGCCCTCCCAGAAAGAAAAGAACCTGATCGGTTACCTGTCTCCAGCAATAAGGCAATAACGAGCCCTGAATGTTATCTTGACAAACGACTCATCACCCACATCCATCCATATGTTATGATGGCTTACAATGGACATGTGTTATGTCCTGTGTTCTACCAGACTGTTTCTGTTTACCATAACTGTTGGAGCTCCTCCTCCCTTCCCAAGAGATGGATAGAATATCCTCTAAATGTGGGAAATCTAAACCAACTTCTTTGTGGATGTTACTAACAAGCGTTCTGAGCGCACTATGTAGGGAAAAAAGGGAGTCACATTCCTACATGGATCTACTTGTTGATGCACTAGACCAAGTTATTATTTCTTGGCTTACATGCTCATTTTACTATTTCAGTTTTCATCTTTTTGGCTCAATTTTATCATCTTTTCTCATCTTTAAACACCTGTCACAGGGAGCTTGTCCACGGGCCGCTCTTGCATATTTACAGCGGATCAGGATCAAACCTTACTCAACTATCAAACCCACTTGGGTCGGGACTGTACAATATTGTCGATGTCGCAGCTCAGGGATGGCGACATACGCCTATTCTTTTTCTCACGTTACCAAGTATAATCCAAATTTCCTTCCAGTTAAATGGGACCCCCCCTGAAGTTGGTAACCTGGAATGTGAAAGGGCTCAGATCCCCACATAAGCGCAACCGGATATTGAGACACCTGAAAAGACTTACAGTTGACATAGCCCTCTTGCAGGAGACTCACCTTACCACTACAGACTTACAACGTATGCAGCGCCATTGGGTGGGGACAGTCCTGGGAGCGTCAGCAACAGGCAGATCAGCAGGCACCCTCATTTTGCTCAAAAAAATCTCTAGCTTGCTCAATACTTCAACACACGGCGGATACAACAGAAGGAAGATGGTCATGCACTACGATACAGCTGGGGTTCACAATCATAGATGTGTGGAATATTTACGGACCTATTACAAATAATTCTCAGTTTTTTGTGTCTCTGCTAGCACGTTTGAAACAACCAACAACTGCACATTATACAATTGTAGGGGGAGATTTTAATGCAACTCCATCCGCCCTAGAAGACCGCTCGGGTACCACAAATCGATTAATATCGAAAGCGAAGACCAGAGATGATCACTTTGCACATTTCGTTCAATGCAGTGGGCTGGAAGACGCATAGAGGCACTCACATCCACTGGAACGAGACTTTACCCACTTCTCGCATCCTCATGGTGTCATGTCCCGCATAGATGTTATTCTTATACCTCCAACTCTCCTTGCTAAAATCACTCACGTACAAATCGAAGACATGGTCATCTCGGACCATTCACCTGTTTCCTTAGGCATTTCTGGATTAGATGTTCCTTCCAAACCCCCTACGTGGAGGTTCCCTGCATATTTGTTAACTGACGATACCTTTCAGGAAAACTTGAAACTGTGGTGGATGGAATACGAGTCATGTAACTCTGCCCACAAGGAAGATCCGTTTCTTTATTGGCAAGTGGCAAAGGCTGTGTTGCGGGGTAGGATCCTGGCTTACTCATCTTCTCGCAAAAAATTGACCATGCAAAGGTATAGGTCTGCCTGTAGGACCGTCAGACAGGCCTATACTGCCTTTAAACTAGACCCAACCCTAGATAATAGATCCTTTTGGTTGATGGCCAAGCAGACCTGTGACCACTGGATACAGCAATATGAATCTCACATCAGATCACTTAAGGAAGTAGATTTGTTTAAATTTGGCAATAAGCCAGGGAAGCTCATGGCAGCACTTGCTCGAGGTCCATATAAGACTTCCCATATCACCCAATTGGCAGATAACGAGGGGCAGATATTCACTGATTTGGATAACATCTCCAAACTATTCACATCATACTATCAACATTTGTACAGTCCTCAAGCGGTTGATTCATCAGGTGGGTCCCCATTTTTAGACTCAGCTGATCTACCCTCGCTATCAGATAATGATTTACAATTCCTCAATGAGGAGGTGACGGTTCAGGAATTGGAAAGAGTTATTAAAACTTCAACCCGAGCAAAGGCTCCTGGGCCAGATGTGTTGTCCACAGAATTTTATAAACTTCTCTTAGATGATATTTCTCCTACTCTCCTTAACTTATATAATCGCATCCTGCGAGAACATCAATACCCATATTAATTTAATAATGCATATATCAGGCTATTACCTAAAAAGAATAAAGATCTCTTGCAGCCAGGATCCTACCGCCCAATATCGTTATTGAACCAAGATGCCAAATATCTCTCCAAGATCATGGCAGATAGGCTGGCTATTGTGTTACCCAAACTTATTTCCCCTGCTCAGTCAGGGTTTGTATCTGGCAGATCGGTGGTTACCAATATACACAAGGCTATTGCTGTTATTGAACACTCACGTTTGTCAGATCCTTCTCGGCGTCCATCCGCTCTTTTGGCACTGGACGCAGAGAAGGCTTTTTGACAGTATCAATTGGTCTTGGCTTTTAATGGTACTCAGACGCATGGGATTCTCAGGAATGTTTTTAGATTTCATCTCCACGATATACACCTCTCCTAATGCACAAATTTTCACCTCCACGTTCCTATCTTCCCCCTTTACTTTACACAGAGGTACACGCCAAGGCTGCCCCCTTTCACCTCTTTTATTTAATCTGGCCATTGAACCATTAGTACGTTCCCTATCCTCACCTGACCTATTCAAAGGCATAACATTGGGCAGATACACGTTACAATCTTTATTTTTCGCAGATGACATTCTCCTTTTCCTCTCTGATCCTGACACACAAATACCAATTATTTTTGATCACATTCAACGTTTTGGCACATTCTCTGGTCTAAAAATTAACATAGATAAAAGCGAGCTTCTATTCGTATCCCCCATTCCTAATGCAAATAATATGCCTTGGCTATCCAGTTACCCTCTACACATTCAGCGCACCTCTCTCAAATATCTAGGGATCTCTTTACCTAAACAGCCTCCCTATCCAACGAACAATGGCGAGAAATGCAATTTAAGATCATACACAGGGCCTACTACGCTCTGAACTTCCGCCCTTCTTCTAGCACAGACGACTGGATCACTGAATGCCCCAAGTGCCACCTCAAACACCCTAATTTAATACATCTCTTGTGGACATGTCCACATATCCAAACTCTCTGGCATTCTATGATCCAGTATATGTCGTCGTTATCAGGAACTCCTAGAGATTGCTCTCCGGCCATGTGTCTATTTCACTCCTCCTCCACACCACCACAAACCTCGCAAACACCTCTTACCCAACGGGAACATTACTGTATTTTTGCGGTAAAGAAGAACATACTAATACAATGGCTCTCTACTAAAACCCCTACACTGACGGAGATAAAGGGAACACTACATCAGCTCATGTTGATTCATAAATTGGATACTAAGCATAACTTAGATCGCACTGAAAAGTTCTTCCATACTTGGTCAAACTTCCTAACATCTGAATGTACGCTAAATCAAATTAAAGATACGATGTCCATATTCCAATATTCCAAATGGTACCTACAAGCTAAATCCACCAGATCATTGGGTAGACTAGATGTACTTTGATCACGCAAACATATCTGTAACAAACAACTAGAACAAACACATAGGTAATGCTTACCGGATTTACAAACTTTATACTAGTCCACCCCCAACAATCTGAAGTTCTTTTCACACTCACATACCCAGCACAGTCCCGCACCTTTCATTACTTGATACTGATCCACCTCACAAATCACTCATGTCAGCTACCTGAGTATACGTCATGACAGGTATTGATTGCTAAACACAAGTCACATACCCCAAAATATGTTTTGTACTGGCAATGTATGCACTGTTGTATTTGAGATAACTTTTACCACAGACACGAGTCCATGTTGATGTGTTATTTCATTATATTTATATATCACTATTTAATTTTTACTTGTTATATGAAGGCTCCTACTGTTCGGAGTCATATTTCATATGTTTTCCTTCTGTAACAACAAAATCTTTACAATAAAAATCTACTTGCAAAAAAAAAATTAAACGCAGAGTGGTAAATGGGGGTTGTACACTGTACAAGTACTCTGACAAGCTGGGGAGAATGTTGGTTAATACTCTTAGGGGTGCCCCGTATAAATCATATATCTCCCATGTTGTTACCTCCTCGGGCTGTAAAGCTATGGTATCCTCACATAGTGGCTGAATTTAAAACGTTCTACGAGACTTTATATAACTTTATATAAATATATCCATGGATCTGGGATGCCCCCGCTAGTGGCGGAGGACAGGGATAGCATGGAATTGCCCATCCAGCCTGCGGAATTAATGAGGGCTTTAAAATCTGCTTGGGGATCCTGACTTTTCCCTTGGAACTGACAACACCGGTTTGCGCCGGGCTCTTCTTCTCGCCCACAAATTCAGGTTACTGAATTTCAGATTGCCCTCGGACTGGTTGCCTCTTCTGTCCATACAGGCCCTAATAGACCCCCCCCTTGGACTTTTGGTGTGCCCTCATCCTGCGACACTTTCTCAGGACGGTCCCGACTTCCTCATGATTGGATAGACTGCTGACTGTATTCGAACAGATGTACTTGAGGGAACTCCCCACCAGTGGCGTAACCACTGTTACGCCCGGGGCAGAAATTTC
>NW_017308980.1:44968-66284 GCF_000935625.1 Nanorana parkeri
GAAAATGTCACTTTCGGCATTTAGCCGAAAGTGCCATTTTCGGCCAGCGCCCCCGTTCACTTTTCGCCCGGGGCCCGCGCCCCTGCTGCCCCCCCCCATTGTTACGCCACTGCTCCCCACCTGTCATGCCGTCTCCCAAATCTACAAACTGCTGACATCCCCATTTGCAGACCTCCACTTACATTTCACACAAACCTGGGAAGCAGAGTTGCAATGCACTTTAACAGACAATCAAAGGGACACTATTCTGGCAATGGTTTTCATATCCTCTTTTCATATCCTCTTTGGCCAGCAGATACCAAATTCTGGGAGTCAGGATACAAAATTCTGGGAGTCAGGATACAAAATTCTGACGTGCTGTTACATGATTCCCTGGTTGCTGCATAGGATGAATATATCTGTCTCAGACCTCTGTTGGAGATGTGGCACATCTTCGGGTACGATGTTGCATATATTCTGGACGTGTCTTAAAGTGAGACCATTCGGGTAGCAGGTGCTAGGAATTTTTTAGATCCTGACGGAAGCCAACCTCAGATGACCCGACTGCCTGTCTGCTTCACCTTACCACACATCCGATCTCCAAACATCAGCATTCTTTAACACACCACCTGTTGAATGTCGCCAGAGCTTGTATACCCATGAAGTGGAGAGATGCTCAACCTCCTTCTGTTCAGCTATGGCTCTCCAGGGTTCAGGATATCTACATGCTGGAGGACTTAACAGCCTCTTTGAAAAATACGGAAGGTAAATTCAATGCCACCTGGGGTCTATGGTTGAGCAACAGGATCTCCTCACAGTGCCCTCAACCTCTCTCTCAATTTTGACCATCTACGACCTACATCCTCACCCAATCCTTATGTTTTCATGTGGGTGTGCTCCCTTATTGTCTATGTATAAAGTCCCTCGCACTTCAATAGAATTTCAAGTCAAAAACGGTTTATTGACTCGATTGCTATTACATCATAGAGCGACGTTGCGAAACATCATGTAGACGGGCAAATTTATTGGGGTGTAACAGCTCAGGACTAG
This sequence comes from Nanorana parkeri, assembly GCF_000935625.1. Classification (NCBI taxonomy): domain Eukaryota; kingdom Metazoa; phylum Chordata; class Amphibia; order Anura; family Dicroglossidae; genus Nanorana; species Nanorana parkeri. The sequence continues at coordinate 45,998 of NW_017308980.1, forward strand.
CCTCTCTGACACTCTTCCCTCTACCCCACCTTTTAACCGTTACTCAACTACCTGTCTCTGGGTGCTGCTCATCTCTGTTACCACCCTCCACCTATGCTGGTCCCTGCCAGCACCTGTTCTGTAAGGTCTAAACTGTTCTCCATGTTGCTCCTCAGTGTTGCTAGTAGATTCTCTCAGATCCAGAATCTGGGCTTCCAAAGTAAACACTTGCTTACATTTTGCACAGCAGTATTCGCCCTCAAACAGTTGCTCAAGTAACGCATGCATTGAGCATGATGTGCACGAGTTGCATTCACCCCCATGTAGGTCATGTTAATGATTTATGGGGATTTCAAGTTTGATTTTTATTTATATGTTTGTTCTATTTATTGGTTTCACCTCGTCAGCTGATGTTATTTTACAGAGACACAATGGATTAATACTGACAACTATCACATATTGTCCCAATAAGCACAATCAACCAAGATCACGATAATCACAGAATATCACAGTACTTTCAATGAATTCCCGGAAAACACAGATTATTCCAGGAACACAATGAATTATCACAGATAACACAGTCCTTCCCCACAGTCTTTCCACACTTCTCCCCCAGAGTACCAGCATGTACCACAGTACCAACAATCAATCCGGTTAAGACTTTCTCCGCTCGCTCAGCCTCCTGTGCAGCGTGTCAGGAAGGAGAGCGAGTACAAACACTCAGCGAACATCACCTCCTGTTCATTCATGATTGTGGATATAGCAAACACACTATGTCCTCATGTTATGAATGAACAGGAACACTCGGTATAGAGGATTCCTGTTCATTTATAACAGGGGCTGCAAAAAAAAGAGATTGAGGAATCTGTGTCCTCAATCTCTTTTTCTATTTTAGAAAATTATTTTTAGACCCCTAATATTTCCCTGAAGCCCCTAAAAGTAAAGTAAAAAATAAAAATATTTAATAAAAAATGAATAAATAAATAAAATTAAAAAGTTTATAAAACATAAATAAAAATAAAATATTAAAAATAATTTGAAGTTAAAATAAAAAAAATTTGGTTTCGGCCTGACATTTTTTAAAATTTCGGTTTTGTTTTTGAAATTGTCATTTCGGTGCACCTCTAATCAAAAGTACAAAAATATCAGTAGTAATGACATACTATCTATCTTCTAAATACAGTACCTAGTTACATCAATAATAGTGCAATATGAAGTAGAGCCCTACTTCTGACTAAGTAAATATTCCTATTCTATACCTATCTAATAGTTAATCCTATAGCCCTATCACAGTTGTTCCAAGTCTCCATGTAGCTCCTCAAACGAGAAGAAAAAGAACAACAAAATAGCATTTACCTTATCTTACATCCAATCAATGGTGAGGCCAGAGCCTAACTCCCAAAGCAGTGAAACTCTGCTCCCACAACAAAGTTTACCTATGAAATCCATCCCTGAATATGACATAGGAATAACTCCAGGAAGCCACCTGGAAAGAGTTCTTACTTCCCTGGAGAAAAGTTGATTGATTTGTGCAAAATAACGCCCTTCTGACGAAGCCCCTGTGGGGGGTGAAACGCGTCAAGGCGGCGGCGTGTTGTTGCTCTGGACTGCCTGGGCCACCGACACCACTGTCAAAAGGACTTGATACTTTAAGAAGGTGGCGGCGTGTTGTTGCTCTGGACTGCCTCGGCCACGGACACCCCTGTCAAAAGGACTTGACACTTTAAGGCAAAGGAAAAGAGAGACAGAGAGAAACCCCATCTGAAAATTGAAAACTTCATCCAGCGCTGAATTCATTTCCACAGCGCAACTCCAAGCCTGCTTATTTTTGTCCCTGCTCCACATCGGTCTAACAACTTTAGGAGGTTGAACCACATGAAATCCACATGAGGGAGAGCATACACTCGGCTTTCATTACTTCTACATAGGAATTTTGACATTCCATTTAAAAATAATCATTTTTGCCGCTCTACAAACCAACTTGTTTTCACCTGTGGATATATAACAGTGGACCTCCTTTACCATCTCTTTGGCTGAACGGACAATAAGCAAGTGTGAGTGCAATTTACTTATTTTCTAACATGATGAAAAGTAAATACTCTCTCTGAATACACTCGTGCCTTCTTTAATTGTGGGACTAACATCTCTCTAACTTCAGAGCCATTCTGTCCCCTTCGGATAAACTATATCCCGACAAACGCAAAAAGATTTTAATTACAGGGGTGCACCGATCACTTTAATTTGTCTATTGAATATAACCTTACTCAGCCGAGTGCTCTCCTATGTTCATGTTTATTGTTTAATGTTTGTGTGTTTTCTGATACATATTTTCCATGAATATTAGAAACAAATAGAATTTAATAAATTACATTTTACTGATGCTGTTGCATATTTGGAAGGAATGGTGAGATCCCCTTTTCTGGGGTGTTTCTTTTCTTGTTTGAATTATTGAAAGGGGACTCACCATGAAATACTAATTTAATTACTTAGTATACACTAAAAAGCTTTCCTCTCCCCATTTATATACTCTTCTTTTAAAGTGTTCTTTCTGAGAGTCCTTACTTTCAATAAAAAATAAATAAATAAATAAAATTCATACAAGCCCTTAGGAAAAGTATTGGTGACCGGGACAATAAGTACCTGGAAGTAAGGATTGTCTCGGTCACCAATACTGAATGAGTGAGTATTAGACCATAATTCACAAGAGTGATCTTAGTGTAGAGTCCTAACTCCTGGGCGCATTTCTTGGTTACTTAATTGTATCATTCAAAGTCTTACTTCATCCATGTATTCACATTGATATTCGATTCTCTAATGGAAAGCAAAACTATTGTTGAACAAAGAGAAAAAAATATATTCTTCACAGAGGTGATCCCTACATGAGAGTCCTTGCCTCTGGGCACACATCTTTGCCAAGTTGTAACATTTGCATTTTTGTAGAGCACAAACACACATGTATAACAGCCATGACACCAAACAGCATTCTCAGAATCACTTCACCAGTAGCAGGCAGTGTCAGGCAATTGGAAAGCTTCGCCTTTGCTGTGCACTGTAGTGATGAAATCAGGGCTGTCTTTAACACGGGGCAAAAGGGGCAGCTGCCCAGGGCCCAGTCATTGTTGTGGGGCCCAAAGGGCAGCTGCCAAAGGTGGCCTTTGCACCTGGATGGGGGATAGGGAGTCTGCCAGGTGAGGGGACTACAGCCTGAATCAGGGCAGCTTGAACAGTGGGTGTCTGGTGGGAAGGCCCTGAGTGTCTGTACTAGCTGCTGCATGTGTGTCTTAGGGAACACTGAACGTCCAGAGAGAGGGGTCACAACATGCTGCTTGTCTGTATGTGATAGGGGTCACAACATGCTGCTTGTCTGTATGTCATGGGGGTCACTACATGCTTTTCATGTACATATGATGGGGGAAAATAAATCTTAGTCAGTGCTAGCATAAGGCTGCATAGACAGTTGTCTGAGGGCACCAGGGGAAGAGGGGGTGAAAAATGCACCTTCACTTGTGTACACAATAATCAATGAAATGTGGTACATCTAACTGATTGGGCCTCCTGATTACCACACAATCTGCATATATGTGGCGACCATATCTCCACGTTTCCACTCATCCTTCAAACTGTCCTCTGTACCTAAGAAAAGCACTGTTAGGTGAAAGACCCATATATGCACTAACAGCTTTTTCACACCACTGGCACCGCTTGCCAGCTATCTCTTGCATGATCTCCTGAGGCACATAAGAATACAGTAAGGAATATTCTTGAGCCACTCTCTTTAACACAATTCGGTACTTGAAAACAGTCCCGCTAGTTGGCATCCCTTCCCCCTTCCCCAAGGTGGTCCTACCGAACGCCTGTCGAGCGTCAGTCTTTCTAGAGCTGCCACCCAGTTGGGGCACTGATGAGGACAACCATTGCAGGCCTCGACCGCGAGAGGCCCGTTGCGATTTTCCATTACCGGCCCCCAGAAGGAGTTCAGGAGGAATCTGCGACGGCAGTGGTGACAGGCGGTGGAACAGTTGGATCACTTTCTACAGCTGTGACAGATGCAGACAGAATAGCACAGATGGTTTTTGGCTATTCCAATGCAGCGATCGCTGTTACGATGCTCCAACCCACTCTCACCACTCTGGGCAGTAAACCTGAATTGATCTCCATCAAAAGTTCTATACATTGCTGGCAACGACTCCATGGACAGATGTTCAAAGCCACAGCAGGACAGTGAGGACAGGCCACCCCAAGGGCTTCATAGCCCGTGGAAGTTGTATGGAGCGCCAGGTTCCATCTTACCTTCAGACACAGACTGGAATCCGTGACATCTCCTTCTCTCCAACTCAGGCCGGTGGTAATCCCAAGTGCGGTGACCTTCCAATCCGTTTAAGTGAAATTCACCACGCAGACATCTTTGGCTCACGAACAGGTAACTATCAGCAGCAGCAATCCAACACAGCTTTGCAGCACACGAGGATGCTCGTTCACAAAGGCTGTGACTCTTATTATCACAGTGAGGGTGTGGCTACTCCCTCACTTAGAACAAGCTGGTAGATTCTATAGTTTTTTTCCCCAATAAAAACACACAACAAAAACAAACAAATAAAAGGATACAGTCTCTACGTTGCTAGGGGTGTTTGCTGTGTATTCTTTTGCACGGTGGAGGAGGTATTTTTCTTTACGAGGGATAAAAGGGAAATCCCAGACGAGAAACCCCCAAGTGTAGCGTCCCCCTTCCCCGGTCAGTGCTATCCCAGCACAGGATAACACTACCAGTGGCTCGGAAGGGGTGATCTACAGTAAAATGAAATAACTGGTTTCCCTGTCTTTCCTCTATAAGAAACCTCTATTATGGATCCCCAGCACACCAGCACACCTTCTTGAGTTGGTTTAAGAAGTTTTACTTGGCATAAAATATCAGGGTATCAATGTGAACATGCATGCAATAAAATACTTTATACAGTAATGTCAGGAACTTCAGGCAATAGATTTGAATCATCTATACTGTGTATCAGCAATGGATGTGCTGACAACAGTCCCCTTACACAGAATGAATGTTAGCACAGAACCTTGTCTCAGTCCCAATGTACCGGGGTATCTAACCAACTGGCCAGTGGTCTAATTTTCGGCTAGCCAGTGGGGCCCAATGTAATTGATGGTGTATTCAATGTTAGGTGTAATCAATAAGCATGGGCCAAAGGCCTCTCCCCAATCCAGGGGAAAGATGCGCATCAGATATGTCCTACACCGTCAGCAGGTGTGCTCCAAAAGATAGTCAGCTCACTTGATAGGGAAAGATCAGCAGGCTCAACAGGCAAAGAAAGGTCTCGGATGTCCCGCTGGTCGGCTCACTCGATCACCTGGCAGGCTGTCACAATCCAATCGTCCCTCTGCCTACTAGTAGGGCATACAGGGACGCAGGATGCAGTCTTATTAGCCTTCTCACTCACAGCCGCCACAGACGTCTTGCTTTCACGACCTCCGCCTGGGGAATGAAAGCAGATGTCCTCCTGCAGCAAGAGTGCACTCCCCTCTTTACTCACAATATCCTGGTATATGTAATCCTGAACAGTCAATCCTGCTAGCGTCTTTATGGGCAAGGAACTCGTGTCCCACAAGTCTCTGCTAGCCGAAACCCTGGGCAGTTGCAGCATCGGGTTTACCCTAAATGGACCAGTGCCACAACGGTGCTACATATGCAAACACGTTATATTTGTTTTTTTATCCCCCTTTAAATATTTCAGTTTGTTTGTAATTAAATTGCACAGACTATAGGTCACATTAAATGTGGATTTATCTTGGTCTGATTTTTTTTTTTTTACATCTCAAAAAACTGGTATTTTTACATGGGTGTGTAGACTTTTTATATCAACTCTATATACACAATGCTGGCTGAATGCGGGCTGCTCTGTGCAATTGGCTCCTCAGAGGATGCACTCTTTGTAAACCAGTTCATTTCCCCTACTACCTACATGTCCAGCACCACTGCCTCTGCCTTTATGCGTTCTTGGGTTTATTCTTAGATATATCTCTAATGTTTTATAGATTTCTACTATGAAGATGTTAGGAAAGTGGGTGATAGTGTGGGATGTTTTTTAAAGGATGCACATGCATGCTATGGAAAAAAACAGACAGCTCCCAGAACTGATGGTTAGTAAGAAGTGAATGCTGAACTTTATTCACCCCAAACTTAACAATACAACCTAAAAAATATAAAACCACTATAAACCTACCACCCAAAAACATAAGCTCACTATATTTTATATATAGATGTTGGTTACTTTTGGTTACTTGATTCTACATACTGAGTATGCTGCTTTGTGGCATCAATATCAACAAGTCAATGTACAGCACAGAAGAAGCCAACTAAAAAATATAAAACCACTATAATCCCACCACCCAAAAAACATAAGCTCGCTATGTATTATATATAGACTTTGGTTACGTTATTCTGCATACTGGAGTATGCTGTCTTGTGACATCAGTATCAACAAGTCAAAGTTAAGGCACAGAAGAAGCCAATAAAGAACAGCCAAAACTACACTACTACTCTTTTTTGTAAGGGGTCGGCGTATTGCGTTCCATCTGGAACGCAGCGCCAAATCAAAACATCCTAGATCGCGACTTGCGTTCCACAGTGGAACGCAACGTGACGCGATGACGCCGTGCGGCTCCTACCACCTAGCGGCTTGAACACTTATAAGCCGGGAAGGAGCTGAGCACGGCGTTCCACTAATATGTAATGCACAGAGCTGGATTACTAGGATCTCAACTGCGGAGGTGTGTAACATGTACAATAATACACAGGTCCCAGTACTATGTGTGGGGTTTATTTGTAGGTTGTTCAGTTGTGGATTCGCAGGCGGCTCTCTCAATCTTGCTACGGAGAGTTTGGTATCCTTAACATCATACACCTGCTCCCTATTGATGTAGTTTTACTGATGAGTGCTATAGTCCCTATAGGCAGTGGTGGTAATCCTGAGGAGTGACGGGAAACGGCTAATGGGTGGTTATAGACACAGTGATCCCCAGCGTTAGTTATCCCACAGTTCATTAGTTCTATTCAGCAGTGGAGGCTAAGTAGATCTCCCCTGGCAACAAGTTGTGATACCAACCAATAGTACAGTCTTATAGATGGTTATGCAATGTCACACGTTTCCCTTTGCAAGAGTAGTTATGCAGTAATTACAGTGGGGGATGGTAGCTGAGGTATTCACAATGATAATGGATATCAGCAGTTCAGAGTAATGAGAAACTGACAGTCCGTTTATGCACCCACTGAGGTGACTGATACTTGCGGTTGAGGTGGTTGTTCAGAGGGACCTCTGTGGAATGTGTGGGTCCAAGAAGTGCAGGTGACGTTCCAGGCTTTAAGTTAATCCCTAAGTAAGTGGCAGGTTCGCTGTGGCTGGAGCAGGCAGGGCGCACTCTCCAATTAGTGGAACGCCGTGCTCAGCTCCTTCCCGGCTTATAAGTGTTCAAGCCGCTAGGTGGGAGGAGCCGCACAGGATCATCGCGTCACGCTGCGTTCCACTCTGGAACGCAAGTCGCGATCTAGGATGTTTTGATTTGGCGCTGCGTTCCAGATGGAACGCAATACGCCGACCCCTTACAGCACCCCCCTCCTAAGGGGACCCCTCCGGGGTACCCCAGACGGGGAACCTGCAGTGAAAATCCCTCTGGAGCCTAGGAGCATGAACAACTTCTTTCCCCTCCCATGAGTCATCTTGGGGCCCGTACCCCTTCCAACGAATGAGGTATTGGAGCCTCCCCCTCCTCCTCCTTGAATCCAATAGCTCCTCAATTTCGAACTCTTCTTCACGATGACCGGAGGCGCTGGCGTAGGAATCCTGTCTGGAAAAGGGTTAGGAAGGAAAGGCTTCAGAAGGGATACGTGAAAAGTGGGGTGTACTTGTAACCGAGGAGGTAGGATGAGCCTCATCGTGTTGGGGTTGATGACCTTCTCGATTTGAAAAGGACCCAAAAACTGCTTCCCCAGTTTTTTGGAGGGTGTTCCTAAGCGGAGGTTCTTCGTGGACAGCCATACCAAGCCCCCCTCTTGGTATGGAGGATTTGCTCTTCTGCGACGATCGTAGTAGAATTTTTGTCGATCCCTTGCTCAGAGGAGGTTTTCTTTTAGCTCCCCCAGGGTCTTCTGTAAGGTGGTGACATAATCTTCTGTTGCTGGAACATTTGTAGGAATGTCTGTCGGAGGTAGAGGACAAGGGTGGAACCCGTAGTGCGAGAAGAATGGAGTGTGGAGAGTGGAAGCGCTCTTGGCATTGTTGTAGGAAAATTCAGCGAGAGGGAGCAGACGCTCCCAGTCGTCCTGTAGTCAGGAATCAGTTCCGTCTCGGTCTTTCCGATGCCCTTAAGGATGAGTTGGCAAGAGCAGAGTTGCCCCCCACTCTTGATGCCCTAATGCAAAGAGCTACCACCATTGACAGGCGACTACGCGAACGGAGAGCAGAGCGGGTCTCCGGATATATCCCTACTATTAGACAAACCAGTCCAAGCCCACTTGAAGAAAAGATGGAGATAGGTCCTCTCAAGGGTCCCCTAACAGAGCGAGAGAAGGTCAGGAGACGCACCCTGAACCTCTGCCTGTACTGCTCGTCCCCAGACCATGTGGTAGACGATTGCCCTGCCATCAAGAAGAAGTCCGACGGTAAGAGACACTTCCTCTGTAAGATAGCATTTCCTCAGATCAGAACCCCAGGTTACCTATACACCTCTCTTACTCTGCAGTGGGACCAAAATCGAATTACCGTTGACGCGATGGTGGACACGGGATCGTGTGGGAATTTTATCGATACGCATCTGATTGAGCGAAATAAAATTCCCAAAATCAAAAAAAATTCCCAGATGTCCGTGAGTTTTATTGATGGCACCACATCGGCCTCAGGCCCAGTTCAGAGTCAAACTCTGCCACTCATGGTGACGTCTGAAAAAAACCACACTGAATTCCTCTCCTTCGACATTATACCATCCCCGTTGTTCCCCATAATCCTGGGGTTGACATGGCTGAAACAACACCGGCCAACCCTGCTATGGGAACAAGGGAGAGTCGGTCTAGACTCCAGGTATTGTCTGGAGACCTGCAACCCAACCAACCCTCTCTTACAGGTAGGTGGCGACCAGGTGCCACCCCAATATCTGGAGTTTTCCGACGTGTTCAGCTCCAAGAAGGCGGAGACGCTTCCGCCCCACAGGTCATATGATTGCCCCATAGACCTACTTCCGGGTAGCGCAATACCCTCGGGGAGGATCTACCCCTTGGCACAACCCAAACTCGACCACCTCAAGCAGTACTTGGAGGACAATTTGAAAAAGGGATTTATTAGGACCTCAACTTCGCCCGCGGGTTCGGGAATGTTATTTGGGCGGAATAAGGATTCCAGCCTCCGTCCAATCATCGATTATAGAGCACTGAATAAGGTTATAAACTATTAGAACCGGTATCCACTGCCTCTCATAAATGAACTAATTGAACGCCTCCGTACTTCCACTGTCTACACTAAACTGGACCTAAGGGGAGCATACAACTTAATTCGGATCAGGAAAGGAGATGAATGGAAGACCGCCTTCCGTACACGCTATGGACTCTTCGAGTACCAAGTGATGCCGTTTGGCCTGTGCAATGCACCCGCTACTTTCCAAAATTTTATAAATGACATTTTCAGGGATCTACTGGATCTTTGCGTCATCATCTATCTGGATGACATACTGGTATACTCAGACAACATCCAAGATCATAGAAGACACGTGCGTTGGGTGTTAGCAAGATTGAGAGCCCATTGTTTATATGTGAAGTTGGAAAAATGTGTGTTTGAGACAACCACCCTGCCATTTCTGGGATACATCATCTCCCCTGAAGGGATTCAGATGGATCAAGCTAAGATTGAGTGTATCCAAAACTGGTCCACTCCGAACTCCAGGAAGGCCCTCCAAAGGTTTTTGGGGTTCGCTAATTTCTATAGGAAATTCATTAATAATTATTCTGCAACTACCAAGCCACTTACCAGCCTAACGAGCACCAACATGAGGTTCATTTGGAATGGAGAAGCCCAGAGAGCGTTCCGACAGTTAAAGGACAGATTGACTTCCGCTCCTATCCTCACACTACCTGACCCAAACAACCTCTACGTCCTGGAAGTGGATGCATCCCAGACCGCTGTAGGAGCTGTCCTCTCTCAGCGCACATCGTTGCTGACACCTCTACACCCTGTGGGGTTCTACTCGAGGACACTAAGCCCGGCCGAAGTAAACTACCCCATAGGGGAAAAGGAACTCCTTGCAATTAAAAATGCGTTGGAAAACTGGAGACATCTATTAGAAGGCTCAAAACACCCTATCACTGTATATACTGACCACATCACTAACCTCCCATACCTTAAGACCAGTAAAACCTTATCCGCTCTCCAGGTATGTTCGAGTTTCTTCTTCGACCGTTTCGACTTTCAAGTCACCTACAGATCGGCATCAAGGAACGGAAAAGTTGACGCTCTGTCACGTTTGGGTGAGCCCTGTCAAACAGGAGATGCCCCCTCATGGGTCATTCCACCTGAAAAGATTGTTCTCGCCACTGTAGATCTACGACAAAGGCTCGAGGACAGCCTAACCGTTGATGCTACTGATAGACCTCCAGGACTCCATAAAGATAATGAAGGATTCTACTACAAAGAGAGCAAGCTATACATACCACCATCCATAACAACACAAGTAATCAAGCTATGCCACGATGCCCCCATGGCGGGCCACCCTGGCATCTCTAAAACCATGGACCTAGTCCGCAGATACTACTGGTGGCCCAACATGACAAAAGAGATTGAGGACTATGTTGCCTCATGCGAGACTTGTGCCACATGCAAACATGACCGAAAACGCCTTTACGGCCTGCTAATGAACCTCCCAATACCCACCAGACCCTTGGAATGGGTATCATTGGACTTCATAGTGGATCTTCCTCCATCAAACGGTCATAACACAATCCTCGTTGCTGGGCACCCTTACGCCCGGCATCCCTCACTCAGAAGATCAAAGATGCTAAATAGAAAGTATTTGGCTGAACGGTGTTTGCAGCCAATAAGCTGCAAGCGCTTCTCGAGTTTTCTGACAGTGCCAGCCACCAGAATACAATAGAAACAGCAGAGGATACCCCTATCCAAGCTGCTTAGCATTGATGGAGGTATCTGTGATAGTTTAGAAAGTAGTTCAGTGTATGGCCAGCTTTACATTTTCCAAAAACACAATGAGGCAGAAAAGCAGAAAGCTTGGCTTATAAAAGGAAGGGGTAATGTTATCCACTGATTAGTTGTGTAAAACAAAAAAGTAGACATCGCCCACTCCTAGTGTAAAAACGTTATTTGAATGGACAGAGTAAAAATAGTCTGACATAAAAACTACTCACATTGCGATGAGCAAATCATTGGCAAAGAGATACCAAAAGACAACTTCTTCATACAGTCGGGCTCGATTAATTCTGCCCAAGCCAATTTTGTATTGGAAGCTATCGGGTTTGTGCTGCATCACAATTACTTTACTTACCTTGACCAGAGATTTGCCCCCAGCTGTGCAAACCTCTTTATGGGGTTTTGGGAGGAGAGATATATTTGGCATAATAATCCCTTTTCTGATCAACTGGTGTACTATGGCAGATATATCGATGATATTATCTGGGATGGTACGAGTGAATCATTGAAGAAGTTCGTTAACCACTGTGAGGATAATCCATTTAACATACAATTCACTCATGTAACTGATGCCAAGAGTCTAGTCTTTCTGGACTTGGAGTTGAGTTTGGATGATGATGGAGCAATTATCTCCAGAACTCACTTCAAACCCACGGCTGGAAATTCCTTCTTACATGCCCGGAGTGGTCATCATCCCCGGTGGATTACATAGTTACATAGTATTTTGGGTTGAATAAAGACATACGTCCATCAAGTCCAACCCATATAGGTCCACGCATCATCTCATTCTTAGGGATACTTGTATCCCTGAATATTACGGTCCCTCAAGAAATTGTCAGAAAGTTTCATGAACAAATCTACACTATTGGCTGAAATCACTGCCGGTGGCAGTGAGTTCCAGACCTTAACCGCTCTTACTGTAAAGAACCCTCTTTGCCCATTGTGCTGGCATTTTTTCTCCACCAACGTTAGGTGGTGGCCTCTAGTCTTTGTAATGGTGTTAATCATGTACCGTATCAAATGCCTTTCAGAAATCCAGATATACCACATCTACCGGCCTCCCTCCATCCATATCTCTACAAACCCTCACATAAAAAGTTAGCAAGTTAGTCAGGCAGGAACGGTCTTTCCTGAACCCATGCTGATTGTCATTAACTATGCAGTTATCCTTAACAAATTTTACCAAATAGTCCTTAATCATACCTTCTAATAGTTTACAAACTAACGATGTTAGACTGACCGGCCTATAGTTCCCCGGTTGGCATCTAGCCCCCCTATTAAATATTGGAACTACCGTAGCGCTCCGCCAATCACGTGGTACCCTACCAGTCACCCTGGATTCTTTAAAAATTAGGAATAATGGTCTTGTTATAACCTGGCTTAGTTCCCTAAGTACCTTGGAGTGCAGAATCCCCCTGCGGATAGAGGATGCGTCCTGCTCCAGCAGAGTCCCCCCTGAACTGGTATCCCCATCATGCAACTTGGCATACTTATTGGGGTGAACCAGATCAGGGCTGACATCTCTAGCACTTTTCCCTCTCCCCTGCCTTCTAACAGTAACCCAGCTCCCCAGGAATGATCCAGATGGCCAATTCCACAGATTGAGGCGCACTTGCACCAAAGATGTGGACTATTAAAGACAAGGAGAAGTGCTAATCCAGAAGTTCCTTGACAAGGGATATGAACCTAAATTAGTCCAGGAGACTATGGCCAAGCAATTGATCAAAAAAAGTGGAGTTAGAAAAGATTTCACAAGGGATTTTCAACTTGCACCTTTTATTACACACTATAACTGTAAAACATTTCAGGTTTCCAAAATAATCAAAAGGCATTGGAACGTTTTGGAGGGTGACCCCTTTCTGAAGGATCATATTCCCCCAGTCCCAAATGTGATCTTTAAGAAACCTAGGGACCTTAAAAGGGTTCTAGCCCCTGGTAAAATCAACAAAGGTGCAACAAATAAACAGGCTGTAGGACTGTTCGGGCAGACAGGACATTTCAAATGTGGTGTCCCCAATTGTGGAGCTTGCTCTTTCATGTAGCACAGGCTCAGGAGCTTCCAAACCGCTGGGAGTCCAGCCCCCACCTCATAAAACAATTTATCAACTGTGGAACACAGTATGTTGTTTATGTATTAATCTGCCCATGCTGTAAACTTTATGTTGGCAGAATGATCAGAACACCAAGGACGAAGGTTTGGTGAACACAAGCAAAATATTTTGACCAATCATTTGGTCCCCAAACACTTTTTGACAAACCATTCATCCAGTGTTGAGGGTATGAGAGTATTTGGAATTGAATCCATTCCTTGTGAGGTAGATGAAGGTCTCCGGTTCAGGAAACTATGTAGCCGTGTGTCGTGGGGCCAGGGGTACCCTCTTACCTGGGGTCCGGCGGGAGCGACGGGGATTGTAGGGTCCTTCCTGGGCTGAAATGGTGCCCAGCGGCAGGCTGCAGGTGTGCACATGAGCGCATGCATGACATGCGTGTGTGACGTGCGCATGTGGCACTGCCGTGGCTTCTTAGTCGCTTCAGGTGCTGGTCATTGCCGGGGAGGGCCTTGCGAGCACTCCTCTCCCAGCCATCCCATTGGTCCGCAGGGACCTGTGGCTTCCTGGTTGCCCAGACAACGGGGGCGTCTCTGGCCCTGCTGGGTTTAAATCCCAGCCAGAGCCAAGACTTGTTGCTGAGTTATTCTGCCATTCCCAAAGCAGCTACGACACCTCATTTCCTGTTTCCTGTCTCCCTTCCCTGCTATTTGGATCTCCTGGTTATCGACTCTTGGCTTACCTCACCGTTTATGATACTCGTTACCTGCCTTGACCCGGACTGTACTCTGACAACGCATTTTGGATCATCCTACCTTGTACCTCAGCCTGGACTCTGCTTCTGGTATTGTTCCCTGCTATTGGGGTCCATCCCAGCAAACAGGGGACTTCGCTCCTTCCCTAATACATGAGACGTGTTGGATATACACGTCCCCACTTTGGATGAATGAAAGCTTGGAAATAGACAATGCCTCTCTCGCGGACATCAGGGAGCTGCTGTCCAAAAGAGGGAGACTCCCTGAACGTCAGGGAGACTTGAGATACCTGCAATGCTCTAAAACTTTCTCTGTGGACTGTGAAACAGTGTGCAAAGGTGCTGTGTTTTGCACAAAATCGATTGTCTGCCAGGATGGGGCGGTCAAAGAAAAAAGACTGTTATGAAAAAATGGTTGAAAGAGTTTGGTGGCTGGAGGGGTGGTCAACGCCTGTGGAAGCTACACAGGTGCCAGAAAAACGTGGGCCAGATTGTGAGTCTGCTGTGGACTGGTGCAAGTGACATCTGGCAGCGATGACCCCAGCTACTACAGTGGAAAAGCCTGCTCTGACTATGTGGAGAGAGCGAGGGGCTAAACAGAGGTCCCACAGGTATGCAGTTGTCAGTAGCAACGCCAGTGAACGCAGGGTTGCTGACTGCATGCCATGGAGGTCGCCTGCAGAGGAGTGGAGCCAAACAAAGATGCCTGGAAAGAGGATCCAGTGCAGCCAAGAGAGCCAGCCAGTGTCAAAGGGGAGGGTATCATCTCTCCAGGCTTTGCCTGGAGAGAGAGTCCAGCACAGCCAGCCAATGCCCAGAGGAAGAGTGCCATTTCCCATAGCAACCAAAGAGAAAGCATTGTCAGGAGAGAAAAACCTGAGCGACAGCGAAGCCCAGCGGAATCAGCGTAAGCTTCAGCGTGCCTGGAAAGCAATGCAGAGGAATCTTTTGGGTGAAAATTGCCCTGCCCCTTGCACAGTGTGTGGTCAGTGGGGGCACAGCATGGTGTCATGCCCTGAGATGTGGGGTCCTCCTCAGCCTACACCGTGTTTTGGATGTGGTCAACTGGACCATAGGTCTGCAACATGCCCTGTATTATGGGGTACCCCTGGAGATCCCAATGGGCATGAAAGGGAGCCTGCATGCCCAGGGTCTAGTGATAATGTGTCTGCAGTTGCCCCTAGCAACGTGAAGAGTTCCGTAGAGCCTGCAGGGGGCGCCTAAGAGAAGTGGACAATGTCAGCCCAGATCCAGCGCTCTCAATTGAAGTCAACCACAGTGCCTGCGGTGGTGGGTAAGACTGTCCTGAATGAGCTGTGTGCTGGGACTGATAATACAGTCATAGGAGAGACTGACTGTAACAATTTGTGTGGAGTGGGAGTGTTGCCAGTTGGGCAACCCACCAGATGTGTGGAGAGAGACTTGCGGCTACATAATGTGTTGTGTAGTGGGGAGGCAGGGGTTGAAAACGCATGTGACAATGCGATTCCTCCTAATGCAAGTATTGACTTAAAGCTTGGTGCTCATGCAAAAATTATTGATGCAGAGTTAAAAAATGTTAACAATGCCTGTTTTGATGTGTACAATGATAATGAAAATGTCTTGGCTACTGTAGCAGCCAGGATGGGGGCAACAGAAGTATCCTCAGAAACCTCAGTGGGGCTCAAGAGATTGGAGCAAGGATAGCTGTGATGCCGGCCTTGCAGGTCACATTGTTGCGGAACCAAGTTACCGTGTTCCAGGGGAATTTACTCATGGTAATGAGAAAAGGCCAGGACCTGGGTTAGTTAAAGAACTGCTGACTGCACCTGTAGAAGGGATGGTACAACCTGTGATGAAGCAACAGAGTGTATATGAAGAGGGGGATACTTCATCCGGTTGTGGCAAGCAAGGAGTTAACGGCTGAAGGGGTTAATGTTCAGCTGCCAGAAACTTCTGTGCATCCCTCTCAGACAAATCACAAGTTGCAACTGATTTAACAACTGAGGGAGGTCTGGTGTCAAGTCAGAATTTGACCGAATGTCTTACACCCGCGGAATCGGGGAACAGAGAGGTTGCTGGGGGTGATTCTTTTGCAGTTGCTCTGCAACCAGACACTAAGAAAAATGGAGGTCGCCTGCAGAGGAGTGGAGCCAAACAAAGATGCCTGGAAAGAGGATCCAGTGCAGCCAAGAGAGCCAGCCAGTGTCAAAGGGGAGGGTATCATCTCTCCAGGCTTTGCCTGGAGAGAGAGTCCAGCACAGCCAGCCAATGCCCAGAGGAAGAGTGCCATTTCCCATAGCAACCAAAGAGAAAGCATTGCCAGGAGAGAAAAACCTGAGCGACAGCAAAGCCCAGCGGAATCAGCGTAAGCTTCAGCGTGCCTGGAAAGCAATGCAGAGGAATCTTTTGGGTGAAAATTGCCCTGCCCCTTGCACAGTGTGTGGTCAGTGGGGGCACAGCATGGTGTCATGCCCTGAGATGTGGGGTCCTCCTCAGCCTACACCGTGTTTTGGATGTGGTCAACTGGACCATAGGTCTGCAACATGCCCTGTATTATGGGGTACCCCTGGAGATCCCAATGGGCATGAAAGGGAGCCTGCATGCCCAGGGTCTAGTGATAATGTGTCTGCAGTTGCCCCTAGCAACGTGAAGAGTTCCGTAGAGCCTGCAGGGGGCGCCTAAGAGAAGTGGACAATGTCAGCCCAGATCCAGCGCTCTCAATTGAAGTCAACCACAGTGCCTGCGGTGGTGGGTAAGACTGTCCTGAATGAGCTGTGTGCTGGGACTGATAATACAGTCATAGGAGAGACTGACTGTAACAATTTGTGTGGAGTGGGAGTGTTGCCAGTTGGGCAACCCACCAGATGTGTGGAGAGAGACTTGCGGCTACATAATGTGTTGTGTAGTGGGGAGGCAGGGGTTGAAAACGCATGTGACAATGCGATTCCTCCTAATGCAAGTATTGACTTAAAGCTTGGTGCTCATGCAAAAATTATTGATGCAGAGTTAAAAAATGTTAACAATGCCTGTTTTGATGTGTACAATGATAATGAAAATGTCTTGGCTACTGTAGCAGCCAGGATGGGGGCAACAGAAGTATCCTCAGAAACCTCAGTGGGGCTCAAGAGATTGGAGCAAGGATAGCTGTGATGCCGGCCTTGCAGGTCACATTGTTGCGGAACCAAGTTACCGTGTTCCAGGGGAATTTACTCATGGTAATGAGAAAAGGCTAGGACCTGGGTTAGTTAAAGAACTGCTGACTGCACCTGTAGAAGGGATGGTACAACCTGTGATGAAGCAACAGAGTGTATATGAAGAGGGGGATACTTCATCCGGTTGTGGCAAGCAAGGAGTTAACGGCTGAAGGGGTTAATGTTCAGCTGCCAGAAACTTCTGTGCATCCCTCTCAGACAAATCACAAGTTGCAACTGATTTAACAACTGAGGGAGGTCTGGTGTCAAGTCAGAATTTGACCGAATGTCTTACACCCGCGGAATCGGGGAACAGAGAGGTTGCTGGGGGTGATTCTTTTGCAGTTGCTCTGCAACCAGACACTAAGAAAAGATGGACCATCAAAGATGAGACCTGTAGTTCACTGTCATTTGTTGCTAGTAATATCAAATGTGAGGTGACCGCATGGGAATGTAGAGACCCCAATTACATGACTGACAGAGGTCATCATGAGGGTGACAGTAAAGAGACTTGTACCTGGGTGACCTTGACTGACTTTAGAGAGACTGTCATGGACGAAGTATTTAGAAATTGCACAGAAATGACCTGCAAGGAGACTGATAACATTACTGAGTGTGTCAGTGTGGAGACTGCCAATAAAGTGACAGCACATGACTGCCAAGAGGGTGTCGGTCAGCTGTGGGATAAAGATACTGAGGACTCGGTTAGCAAAGACACAGAAGGGGTTAACATAGAAATGAACTGCCAGGCAAGTAGTGATGTCAGGGAAAAGACAGCTGACAGTATGTCTGCACTGAGACTGCCAGTGGACATACTGAGGATGACTATACCCAGATTATTACCCAGGTGATCTTAAATGACAGTATGAAGATGGTAATGGAAGACCTATTAAAAGAGACACTGGAGTCTGGTAGTATCAAAGAACAAAAGGAAGAGGTAACTGCTAGCTTCATAGAGAAGAGTGAACACGTTAGAGACGCCCAGAACACGGACAATATTTGTATAGAGAAAACGATGGGGGGGACACCACGTAAACTAAAGTATTGTCCTTGGTGGAAGTATAGATGGAAAAAGATGGAACATATCCAGACAAACAGTTTTGGCCTGTGTGTCCGCTCCTCCGGATCGGAACAAAGGGGTGGATGTGGCAGTGCGTGGCAATGCCAGGGTGTCTTTTGGCAATATAGTCACCCAGGTCTCTCAGCCAGGGGGGCTGAGCAGTTCCAGAAAGTGCAAATGTTGACTGGGAAAGAGCTGGCTTTGCAGTTCTTCCCAGGTTTTCCGGATTTGGCATGGGTTCCTGGAACTGGAAGATTTCAAAGAGCATTGGGAGGGATGAAATCTCAATTCCTGGGTCCAGGCTTTAGGGGTAACCAGCACTGAAAGATTGGGCACAGCCCTTATGAGAAGAATGCTGGCTCATGTTCAGGGCCCACCTGTGAGTCAGGAGAACTCCACCTAGGAGTCAGAGTGGAGGCCAGTGCAGCATGGACCTGCGGGGTTGTGAGACCTATTGTGCAGGTTAGCACGAGACCGTCTGGAGGAACAGACAGTGGCCTGAGGAGCAGTGCTGTGAATGAAAGCCAGGCGGTTGGATGTGCCTGTATTTCTGGGATAAAGAACCCCTGCGAGGGTAATCACATCGTTTTGTGAATGTTCATTTAATAAAAGTGGGCAAGGAAGCCCTTAAAAGAAGTCATAAGCGAGTGGATGATTCCTTAATGTGCTACCATTGGAAGCTAAATCTCACTATATATATATATATATATTTCATTTTTTTATATATAACCTGGTTCAAACAGGAAAATATTGTACTGCGGCCGCAATTGAGTTTGATCAGGTTGAGTCTGCCCCTTAATGGTGAGGCATTCCTTGGATTATTGGATATGCTAGTTTCTCTGCTGTTTATCATGAAATATTGCAAAAAATATCTTACAACAAAATTATTTTGCTTTAGGTTGATACATTTTAACTGCTTAGTGTTTTATAGTGCTATAGTTTTAATTAATCCATTATTATATTACATCTTTTTCTTATGTAGTATTTACATTATAATATATACATATACATCGTACCATTAACTCGGTCCGTAATTGGATCCATTTGGTTGGGCTAACAGTTTGCCCGTCTCTAACTTCTGTATTGAATGCTTTTTGCTCACAGCTGATCTTAAGCTATTCCTTCCATTGTGTGTCGGCATACAGCTGGAGCGCACACCGTCTCCTTGGTTTTGTTGGTTTCCTATGACACTACCCATATTTAGCCCCTCCTTTATTATGACGCACTACCTGTAGCACGTATATACAAGTGTCGGTGGCGCCTCATGAGCGGACTCGGCAGTAGATGATTGGGATCTGTCACTACGGGTAAGTAATAGGTCCTCCGCTGCAAGAGGACAATTATCTTTCCACTTTTAAATAATCTACTTTTAAATAATGTGCTTGCTCTCATTGGTGCAATGAGAAACAGTTGGGTCGTGTCAGAGACCTGCTGCTTCTGGGCATGCGCCAAGCCGGGGTTCCCGTAATGGGCCTGTGCACATGCGCGCCAAGGACTGTCCGCGGAAGAACGCTCTCCAAAAGGCTCACAGGAAGTGATGCTCTCCAAAAGGCTCACAGGAAGTGATGCTCTCCAAAAGGCTCACAGGAAGTGATGCTATCCAAAAGGCTCACAGGAAGTGATGCTATCCAAAAGGCTCACAGGAAGTGATGCTATCCAAATCATTTCCTTCACTATTTAAACCCAGACTCCACACCTACTCATTGCTGAATTGTCTCTTGTCAACTGCCCTGATGTCTCCTGATCCTTGTTTCCAGTACCATTGATTATCAAAGCCTGCCTTTGACCTCGGATATCAAGATTTACATGACCCTGCCGCAAAACCAAGGAGTGGCCTGCATGGTGGAACCGCCTCTGGCCCTCCTGCCACTCACTGTCTATAAGGACTCTGTCCCCAATACCAGAGTCCCTAGGACACGAGCTGCAAGGGAAGCCTCCTCCTACATCCAGTCACCGCACAGGTACGTGATAGGTCGCCATTGATAGGCTGGTCATTAATTGAATGATTGCCACACGATCTCCATTGGCTATGGGGTCTTTGTATGTGTGTGTATGTATGTATGTATGTATGTATGTATATATATATATAT
>NW_017308980.1:66386-70216 GCF_000935625.1 Nanorana parkeri
TAATTTTATTTATTTTCATGCTTTTTTTTGTAACATATTAGCTCTGAAGAAGGGGGAAGATCCCCTGAAATGGGTCAGCATCTAGGTTGTCTTTGGGTATCTCTTTGCCAATGACTTGCTCATCGCAATGTGAGTAGTTTTTATGTCAGACTATTTTTACTCCATCCATTAAAATAACGTTTTTACACTAGGAGTGGGCGCTGTCTACTTTTTTGTTTTACATGTCTTATGAGGATGCTTCCTGGTGGCCTTGAGGATGGCAGCCTTTTCCCTCTATGTTGATTCGGAAAAACTATTTTATTGGGTGCTGTGTTTTATATAATTCCCCGATTATGTAACGGACTCACCCGTCCTTCGGTCCCGGCGCCTCCCGCAGCTCCGTCGGAGGTCCAGCGACGTCACTGGAGTCGCCGTCGGGCGGCTCCTCCCCCTTCCTCTTCTTAAGCCAACGGGTTCACTTGCCTGGCGTTCGTGCAAGTGTGACGCCAGACAAGATCCTCCGCGGCATCACCGAACCTCCACTCTGTTGGGCCGGACTAGAGCCCTCTCCTCACCAGCTGACAGCTGCCTCAAGACCGTGACACACTGCACGCGAAGCTGTGCAGAGCGAAGCAAAGCTATCCGGCACGGAGCTTTGCGTGCAGTGTGTGAGCTGAGTGCAGGCAGATGATTGACTGCACCTTCAGGCAGATGATTGACTGCACCTTCAGCCAATCGGCTCGTGCTTAACAACCGGATGTCGCATTCCCGTTGCGCCGGTTTATACGCGCGAGCCGATTGGCTGAAGTTGAAATTGTTCATCTCGGCATGAGCTCTCGCCAGCTGTGGTGCCCAGAAGAAAATGACATGACACACTGCTCGCAAAGGTAGCGCGCCACCGCTCCACGCTGCTTCGCCTGCAGTGTGTCACGGCCTTCACAGTCCTCACCTTCCCACAGCGTTGCTGGGCTACTCCCACGGACTCCCTCAGTCTCCTCTCACCTCATGTGAGGGAAAGACACAGCTGGCTATTCCTCTCAGCACCACTGGGTGGCACCGTCGCACCACAGCCGACTAACTGCAAGTAGAGAATCCAATTGTCAGTTAGTCTATTGATCTACATCAATCGCCTATTATTCTATTGAACTGTATCAATTACAATCTATTCTATTGAACTGTATTATTTACCAGCTATTCTATTGATCTGCAATAATCACCTATTATCTTATTGAACTGCATCAATTACCAGTTATTCTATTGAACTCAATAGTCTGTCTATGTGTACCAGCTACTCACGGTAACCCGCACACATCTCCACCATACAGCCTCACCTTATCTGAAGCTGAGATACGCACGCCTCCGGGCTTGGTGTGTTACAGTTTGCACGAACCCCCCCTTTTTGCAAAAAGGAGATGGATCCATCAGATGTTGTGAAACACGGGTGCTTTCAATCAGAGACTAGACGCACTCTCTCAGATGGTGACTGACCTACAGACCGAGAATCAAAACCTCAGGTCTTATATATTTCGGAGAGCCTTCCTACCCGTGACCCACAAAATGACGCTCCAGAGCCCAAAATAAGCCCCCCTGATACGTTTCCTGGGGATAGAAGACGTTATCGTGAATACTTTAAAGCATGTACATTAATGTTCGATATGAAACCACGCACTTATTCCACAGACACGATAAAAGTCTGTACGGCCATCTCCTATCTCAGTGCAGTGCCTGGGCAAATACATTTTTAGAGGAAAAACAACCCTATCCTCAACTCATTCACCGATTTCTGTGCTGCTATGGCACTTTTGTATGATGACCCCAGTCCCCAGTAAGCAGATTTCTGCTGAATCCGCCCTGCGTGCATTAAAACAGGGTAAACGCCCTGTTGAAGACTACATAGCGGAGTTTAAACGTTGGTCCACTGAGTCAGAGTGGAACAACATCACCCTAAGGAATCAATTTAGGCTCGGTCTATCCGAGACACTAGAGCAGTGCTCCCCAACCTTTTTATCGTCACGGACCGGTCAACGTTTAATAATTTTACCGTGGCCCGCTGAGGGGGGGGGACGTTGATTGTTTATATTTTATAATATATATCATTATAATAATAAATATGGACGCGGCCGGGAGGGGAGGTGAGTCACAGGATCCGCCCCCTCACTGTGAAGCCCGTCGGCAGTGCGGGGCCCCGGTGTTCGAACACCGGGACCCTGCACTGCCCCATATTGCAGGACCGGACCGCACTGAGACTGTGCGGCCCGGTACCATTTGATCCGCGGACCGGTACCGGTCCGTGGACCGGGGGTTGGGGAACACTGTACGGGCCAGCTCGTCCTCTAGTGCAGAGACTCCGGCCACATTAGACTCTCTAATACAACTCAGCATCTCCATTGACAGGAGGCTAAGACAAAGAAAGGCCCAAAAGTTCTCTGGGGCCACCTACTCGGCCCACAGGAGTTGTCCACCCAAGCCTGCTGTACCCATGGAGATCGGGCCTGTACGGGGTCCACTCACCCAGGCGGAGAGATCACGACGGATAGCCCAGCAACTTTGCATGTACTGTGGCGGAACACACCACACCGTAGAGGACTGTCCCCTTCTTAAAAAGAAGACGGGTGAGTCAGCACACATCTACAAATTAGTAGCCACCAATTCCATTGGGACTAAATATCTCAAACTTTCTTTGTCTCTGCAATGGTACCAAACCAGAATCAACCTCGAGGCCATGATTGACACTGGGGCATGTGGAAACTTAATTGACCCTCAAGTTGTTGCTCAAAATAAAATGCCCATATCCACCAAATTGAATGCTGTCTCTGTCAGAGTAATTGATGGAACCATATTAAACTCAGGTCCTATAATCTCGCAAACCCAACCCTACTAATGGTGACTAATTCATGTCAGATGGAATACATATGTTTCGATGTGATTCCCACTCCACATTTTTCTGTTATCTTGGGGCTACCCAGGCTTCAAACACATAGACCCACGTTAGGATGGGACAACATGACCCTTGGCCTCTCGATTTTGCCTATAACGGGCTACACTTCTCCAGGCTACTTCAACCGAACTTGCGGAAGCCAAACTTATACCCGAACCCTACCGAGACTTTACTGACGTCTTTAGTAAAAAGAACGCTGAGATTCTGCCTCCACACAGACCTTACGATTGTCCCATAGATCTATTACCCTGCTGCAAGATCCCCTTTGGACGTATTTACCCATTATCACAGCCCGGGCTTGACCATCTTAAGTGGTACTGTTAGGATCCAGAGCGCCTCTAGGTGGCGCAGGAGCTGAGACCTGCAGCTCCAGTGCTCACCTGCGGGTGTTTCCCAGCTGCCAGTACTTAGCCATCACCTGGTGCTTCCTGGGAGGATATTTAAACCCTCCCTGCAGTCAGGATGATGGCTCAGTATCGTTTCCTGTTTCCTGAAACTTGAACCCTGAGTCCCCAGTTCCGGTGAACCCTGCGTTCCGTCCAGAGTCCTCTTACCAGTCCTGTACCCTGTTTGTGTCCCGAGCCCGGTTACCCATTTGCAGGCCTAGATACCTCTTGTTGCCATTACCTGCCTAGGTGCCCGCGTTCCAGCTCATAATTTCCGATCCTGTGCCTGTTTCACAACTCCTTGCCTCAGCTGATCCGGTGCCCTGGCAGCATGTTCCATCGAACTTTGTGGGACTGTCGTCCACTGCCTGCTCGGGTCCTGGTGCCGAGGTAGTGCCCCTTGCAGCCAATGGGCCTGGGGAGTGGGGCATCTGCTTTAGGCGTAGTGTTCATGTGCCTGGGCCTGGTAGTGGTGAGACCCTGGGGGGCAGGGGAGTCCCATTTGGGCACCCCTGGCTTCTGGGTGG